>NC_044502.1:1800000-1810000 GCF_902362185.1 Chanos chanos | reverse complement strand
TTTGTGGTAATGTTTACTGGTCAAACATTTACTGTGAGTCACAGTCCACACGACCACTGCAAAAACGCAGATATTTGTTTAAAAAAAAAAAAAAGAGGGGGGGGGGGGACATTCAAATAGACAAAAGATGCTACTATGCTGTCCTGGCGTGCGTTTTTATGACGGGACTGTTTTCTGTTAGCGACGCCGTCAGCACGGCAGTCTCTCGACCACACTTTCCATGCATGTCCCTGTTCCCAAGTCATGTCGTTTAATGGTCATGCGGTCGTCTCTGTACCCTCTTTTTCTGGCATCTCCTGTTCTGCAGAGCCGCTGTGTTTCATGCGAGGACTGGTGTGGTTGGTTCGCTTACATCCATGCCAAGTCAGTGGTGAGCACAACCAATTATGGTGAAAATTCCAAACACCGTCCCTTTGCCGGTACTCTCTAATTTGGAAATTATCACAAGCTTTTGGCTCTTGCCAAATGTCTGTGGCCCCTCCCAGCACTGACACTGTTAATGTGTTTAGCTTCAAGACCCTGACAGGCCGGGCAGGGATTTGTGTGATTACACTGTTCTCTTTATGATGTGAGAACTGATCTCTGCATCTTGCCATTTAACGTCTTTTAATTGTTTGGAGTGGGTTCTATAACCAGGTTTATCATTCTAAATGGACCTGAGTATATTTTTACTCAAATCATTTTTTAAAAACATTATTTTAAATAAATGCTTACTGTATTGAATAAATGTTTCTGTGTATTTAAACCATTTATAAATCTCCAACATGATATAAAATGCTGTTTAATTCCTCTTCTCTTCTCTTCTCTTCTCTTCTCTTCTCTTCTCTTCTCTTCTCTTCTCTTCTCTTCTCTTCTCTTCCAGTCAAATCAAATCTAATTCTTTTGAGCAAACTCTTGCTCTTCAGTAGTTGGTGCATATTCACAGTTGCTGGTTTCAGTGTGTGTTGCGTGGTGGCCCCTCAGCCAGTCTGGTTGACCCTAACCCTGGAGTGACAGCCCTCATGGCCTACTGGCATTGGGTGTCACAGGCCAGTGTGTCCTTACTGGATCCAGTGTCACCTTCTGCTGGTAACCAGCACTCTGAAAAACGCACGGCAGGCGTGTACGCGTGTTTATGTGTGTGTGAGTGCGTTGTGTGAGTATGCGGAGGAGGGAAAGGGAGGGAAAAAGAGAGAGAGAGAGAGAGAGAGGAGGTGAGCAGGAGGCCTAGTAGGAGCTGTTTGCAGGATCCTCCTCAGGTTCTCTAACTTTCCCTGAAAAAAAAAAAAACAGGATACTGGGGAGAGAAGTATCGTCTTTCCCCTTCAAACCCGCCCCCCCCCCCCCCCCCCCCTTGGGGCTTGCAGGAGGAGGGGGACTGACGCCCCCTATTTCTGCAGGCGCTATTTCCAGGCCTGTTTGGCGGGGGGGCTCTTTATGGCGGAGGGCGGGGGGGTAGTCATGCCAGCTCCAGGGGAAGTGTCAAGTCCAGGTTAAATGAGAGGCTATTTTTTTACTTTGACAACTCTAATAGGAGGCTGTATGACAAAATAAAAACCCTTTTATCACCTCTCAGTTTAGAGTTTATATGTTCTACTACTGCCCTGAAATTTGAAACTGTGCCACATTTAAATATAAGTTTACTTTCGCTCAGAGGCCAATTATCCAACAGCACTGAAATCAGAAATCTAATGTGTGGGTGAGGAAAAAGGATGCAAAAAATATGGACATATTTAACAAACATTTAAATAATTATAGCCTATTTTGAAATATATATCTAAAATATGCGTACGTTATCTGAAATATATATTGGTTATATTGGAAATATAAATATAAATGTATTAATAAATTATATATATATTTAGAGATGGGACAATAAATCGAAATTCTGTATATCGCGATCCAAATATATCACGATCCATTTCGTTAGTAAGAAAATTATATCGCGATATTTGCTACTTTGTATTGTACCCTGCTTGTATTTGTATTTGCTAATTTGCATTGTACCCTACCCTCTAGAAATTAAGATTTCTTTGGCTACAATTATCAACTTCTGTCTACAACTGAGACTCTTATTTAATTAATGGGGGGACATTGAGGTTCAAGGGGAACACAAGGGCACCAGGCCGTGGATGTCAGTCCTGGGTCCTGGGGATCAAACCGGCAACCCGGTTCTCTAACCTCTAGACCACGTCTGGTCAGTGTCAAAATGACATATTACATACACACGTGTGTCATTGAAAACTGCTGTTTAAAAAACGTGAAGGGATTTATGGTATCTTGTTGTGCAAAGAAACAGTTCCTGTTCATAATTTATACCCTAGAACTTAAAGTTACGATTCTCAACTTCTGTCTACAACTGAGACTGGACTCAGGGACTTCATAAATGAGTACATTCTTCTCCTGAATATAAGTCCCGTGGTGCAATTTATAGTATCGCGTTGCAAATGCATTACATTCAAACATTTGTCATTAGTTGAAAATCACTGATCAAGATGCCTTAACAATGAAAGCAATATTTATGAGAATTTCTGTTGTTATTTTGATCTCTTATGTGTTTTGTACTTTGCATGGCTAAAAATTAAACATCAATTCTGAATATTCATACTTTGTCACTGAACTGTTATTAGGCTCTGTCGAATCAAGGTGATATCAAATCGTGAAGCTCATATCACATATGTCGAACCACATTGCGAGATAACTATATATCGTCCCTTCCATAATATATATATATGTCATATTTACCTGGAGTTTTTGATATTGCCTACTTACTGAAATATAATAGCAATAGAAGTGTGACTAGTTTAGATCAACAGATTTATATCTATATGTTTATATTAAGTACCAAAATATGTATAGTATTATATGTCTATTTGAGTTGTAATATCTAGTCAAGATGCCTGTTCAAAAATATTTACGATATTATCTGCTTCTTTATTTTTTTCCTCCAATTTTCTTTTCTTTTTTTGTCTTTCCTTTGACGTTCATTTTGTGTTTCCTCTACTTCTGTTTGATATGGGAAATGCTAAAAACTAAGGGAAAGACCTGAGTCTTTTTTTTTTTTTTTAGTTTCTCATTAGAGTAAAACCAATGGAAAATACCATAAAAAGGATCAGTCGTATAACTGTGACCAGACAGGGTTTTAACAGCGTAGTATTATTTCCTCATTAAAGCATAAAAAAACCCAACCACAGTAACACTGAGACCCTCTCACTGAATGCAGGTCTTTGTCAAATTTCTGCTCTGTTGGACTGCTGTATCTTCAGACCTTGTTAGACTAGAGAATTAGTGGTCGAGACCATTTCTCTAATTCTGCCTGATCTCCTCTTATTCTGCCTGTTCTAACAGAGGTGCCAGTTCACTAGGCCTTCATAAGATGTAACTTTATACCTGGGCGATGTCACCATCAGGTGACATGATTAGGCAACGTGTCTGGCTTCAGGATCATGATATGAGATTCCCTTCAGGCAGACGGACAAACATAAAATATATCGGGAAACACGCCCATTTACGATGCCAGGTAATGAGTGCTCTGTGTCACCCTAATATTAGTTAGACATTTTTTAAATGTTTGTTTACATGCTGTATTTAGTTGTTGTTGTTGTTGTTGTTGTTGCTGTTGCTGTTCTGCTAACATTACTGTCATATATTCCTCAGTGCTTCATACACAAACGTACACTCAAATTATAAATTCAATATATTCAAACTTCACAAAACTTTATCTGTATCTCTAGTGCCATTATCAATAATTAACGAACAAACTGTAAATAAAAGTATAGTAGAGGATCAAGCCTGAATTCAAACTACCATATTCTCAGAGACATTTACTTTTCACAATGAATATAATTATGATTCCATTGCAAAACTGGCCTCACGAGCAGGAAAAACAGTACTCATCTCCTTTAACTGTGTTACTGTGCCATTTAAAATCAACACAGCAAACATTCAACCAACAACTAACAGTCAAATGGAGTCTCAGGTGAAACCTTCTCAAGGGCAGGAGAAAAGAGGCCACACACGGAGGAGGTCAGGGTGGGGGGAGGGGGAGGAGAAAGGAGGTCAGTGTAGGGGGGAGGGAAGGAGAAAAGAGGTCAGGTCGTTTCAGTGACAGTGCGTGTTCGTGGGAATCTTGAGGACTCTATTAATGGTTTAAGTCGTGCTAACTGTGACAGCCACTTTCTCCAGGCCCTTTCTGCACATTCTCTGGAACCACTTACTCATAGAGACCATTCAGAGCCTGTAAAAAAATACCCATCATCCACATAGTGTTCTCAGCCACCAAACACTCATCCTCCCCTTGCCAGGGAACAGATAGAAATAAGGTTTAAAAAATGCAAAACAGGCCAAAGCAGGGTTGAAGGGCCTAGATCTTAAGGCATACAGCTTAGAGAGCACAGGGCAACCTGTCTGGACCTGACACCGAAATTAACACTCGTAGGTCATTTTGGAAAAGAGCGTCAGCGAAAAGAAGCGATCTAAAATGGTTATGAAAGGTTTTTCAGTCTGTCCAGGGCACAATTTTGTAACCAGTGGAGTTATTATAAATGATTTAATGATGATTTAGCCTTGATCTGTAGACATCACTCAGATGAGCCAAACCAGCGGCAGAAGAAAAGTCCCAAAACACAACATCCACCGCACCATAACCGCCTTCATGACAGACCAGCATCAACAGAAAACACCCCAGACCAGAATCCGAAACCAGCACTTGATGGGTACTTCAGTTTCACATCAGGTCTATTACTGATACTGCTGATGAAAACCAAACTATGTTATAGAGGCTACAGTCATAGAAACTGCTCAAAAACATTCAAAATATGAATCTTCGGCCAAGGAGCCACTCACCATCCACAGTGTCCTCACAACGCCTGTTAAAGTTTTCATACGAGTCCCAGCGGATGAGGGGATCCTGGGTATTGTAGTCCACGGACACACTGGGGCCATTCTCCAGATGATCCAGCCCTTAGGAGGACACAGAGACAGATGGTCAATAAGTCAGTTAAAGACTCAGAGGACGAAACACTGACTCAGTGTCTCAGGAAAACACAGGCAGGTGCTCACACAATAGGATTCTCCACTGAGTATGTTAATCTATGAACGAAAATGTTAGAGTGCGGAAATGTTTTTGAGTCACGTAGATACTTGCCTTTGATTTTCTCTGGCCCAAAGGAGAAGATAAACTCCACCTTTCCGTATTCAGGAAATCGCTCGTCTGTGAGAGAATGAGGACACTGTGTGTGTTAAACGGCCATGACGTAAGACACATCACATGGAGTATCCGAAAACCTTTGACTGACCTTTAAAAGTCTCATCGAGTTCGTTCTTGGTGAACACCAGGCCCAGGTCGTGGACAGCACAGGTGTGGAACTGCACTCTGAAGATGATGTCTCTACTGGGGTTCCGAAAACGTTTGTGATAACATTTCAGCTAAAGCATGATGGGGGAGGTGGTGGGGGGAGGTGGGGGGAGGGTTGGGGGATTAGGGAAAAGTGAAGGGTAAAAAGGGAGAGAAGACAAAAAAGAGATTAAGAGAAAAGAAAAAAAAAGAGGGAAAGCAGGATACTGGCAGTGAGAATATGTGCACCGAGGACACAATCCCTAATCAGAAATATAATGTTCCACTTCAAATGAGTTAAATATCAATAATACATTAATTACAAATATAACAGTTGAACTGGTACTGGCAAAATACGTCACTCTAAAAGGTCTCCACGAGACAAATCAGCATGAACCCACAACAATTTACTACGTACAACTACATACGATTAAATCTATGAAGATCATGGTTTTCATTTCTTGGTAATTTGTCTGAATCTGTTATTTTTGCTGATGTTGTTGATGAAGTAGTGCAGAATTTACCAGAATATCTCCTTTCAGCAGAAGTCCAGGCTCTATCGTAATACAGATGCTTGTGTGACTGTCGCCTTGAACATTACTGTGAAACACACACGCACACACGCGCGCACACACACACACACACACACACACACACACACACACACACACACACACACACAGGAGACAGGGACAAAGGGAGAAAAATGAAGATAAAACTGTGTGTGAACATTTCAGAGGTTCAGGAAACGGAATACATAAGTAACTAAGCCAGAAGAATGTGTTAATGAATTTATAATGAATCTATCTAATATAAATATATGTGGTCGTTCGTGTGGAATTTTGTCTCCTGGCAATGAATAAATCATTTTAAGTGAGAGCTGAACAGTGTGTGAGTATTAAGGTAAATGTTCATTTGATGAAGGATGACAGTAATCCTTCAGACAGAGGAGAAAGGAGGAGGGAAGGAATCCATCATTTCTGTGGCATTTTACAGTGGAGCTGAAAGGTATTGTGGGTGAGGTATGGTCAACTGAGTAAAGTATCCTACATCTTATCACCTCTAAAATGTTCATTACATTATCATTGTATCTCTCGGTCAGTACACACGCACGCACAGGAACACACACACACACACACACACACACACACACACACGCGCACACACACACACACGCACACACACACACACACACACACTCATACACTAACCAGAGAAACATAATACAGAGACAGATAACACCAGTAATTGTAACACTCACTATATGCCTGATGTATACACCGGTTGCATGGCCTGGTAGATTTTGAGGAATGGTCGACATCCTAAGGAAAGATTAAAATACATTATTCCACCACTTTATTCTACATTAATATACCCATAAACACAGTGTGGTTAGTAACATTGCAGTGGTTAGTCGTGTTTAGAGACATAGCACTGGTCAGTTGTGGTTAGTGACGTAGCAGTAGTTAGTTTTTGTTAGAGAGATATGAGTGGTTAGTTGTTGTTAGTGACATAACAGTGGCTAGTTGTGTTTAGTGACATAACAGTGGTTAGTTGTGTTTAGTGACATAACAGTGGTTTAGTTGTGTTTAGTGATATAACAGTGGGTAGTTGTGGTTAGTAACAATGCAGTGGTTAGTAGTAGTTAGTGACATTGCAGTGGTTAGTAGTGGTTAGAGACATAGCAGTGGTTAGTTGTTGTTAGTTACATAACAGTGGCTAGTTGTGCTTAGTGACATAGTGGTTAATTGTTGTTGGTAAAATTGCAGTGATTAGTAGTGGTTAGAGACATTGCAGTGGTTAGTAGTGGTGAGTGACACAGCAGTGGTTAGTTGTGTTTAGTGACATAGTGGTTAATTGTTGTTGGTAAAATTGCAGTGATTAGTGGTGGTTAGTGACATAGCAGTGGTTAGTTGTGTTTAGTGACATAGTGGTTAATTGTTGTTGGTAACATTGCAGTGATTAGTAGTGGTTAGAGACATTGCAGTGGTTAGTAGTGGTTAGTGACACAGCAGTGGTTAGTTGTGTTTAGTGACATAGCAGTGGTTAGTAGTGGTTAGAGACATAGCAGTGGTTAGTAGTGGTTAGAGACATAGCAGTGGTTAGTAGTGGTTAGTAACATAGCAGTGATTAGTAGTGTTTAGTGACTCACCTCCTTTGGACTCAAAGTTGGGAATGCCGTGCATGATGACGTGGTGCAGAAACAGGGGTTTATTATTGATTTTAATGTGACCAGAGAGGAGACCACTGAAATACTGCACATACCTGTTAAGCACACACACACACACACACACGCACGCACGCACACACGTACATACGCACAGAGAGAGTGAGAGAGAGAGAGAAAGTGAAAGAGAGAGAGACAGAGAAATGAAATAAAGTGAGAAATAAAAATAACATGTAGCTTTGACATTAAAGACAAAAGCACCTAAACAAACAAACAAACAAACAAACAAACAAACAGCAAAAGCTGAGAGAAACACAAAAGGCTGAAACTTCCTAACGATATTAAACAAGGCTTTGTGTGTGAACATACAGGATACAGGAACATTTTGGGTGATAGCTGTTAGTCACTGGGAATAAATCTACGGCCAACTCTGATTTTCCAGAAAGTAACCGTCTCCATTTAAAATCCATTTGTCCCAATCCAAATCACATTATACCCCAAATGCCACATTTAACCTTAAACAGACCTTAAAGACCCATCATGGAAAAGTGTGTGCCATTCCACGCTTAAGTCTCGTGGCCGAAGATCAGCGTCCACGGCCAAGTGTTCCTACCTGACGTCAAATCAGGCGCTAAGTGTTTGCTCCCTCCTCATATTGTTAAAGTTTGAGGATAAATAAATATGACATTTAATTAGACTAAACGGTGGTATCCATGGCAGCACCATTGTAAATATATCTCTCATTACTCTGCATAGCACTGATGTAACTCATTGTGGCCTGCATAAAACTAGATGCGCAGGCAGGATTAAAACTGCAGTGAGAGCAGACTGGCTGTTCAGTGTAACTCAGGCCCTGATAGGCTCAGATGACTGTCAGTCAAAAGCTGTCTTTGGCAGGAGGTGAGATTCATTTGATCTCATCTGTGCTGACCCACTGTGCTGTTTCAGACTCCCCCAGGCATGTGTCTGGGTAGAACAGCCCTGGGCTCCTGGACACCACCAGGCCAGTTAATTATACCTCTGGGCTCAGGCGGGAAAATAGCCCACAAACCAGAGGAAGATCTGAGGTGTGAAGGAAACCCTGGACATGACGGGCCACCCTGTCCACGGGTTTTATATTTTTGGTCCAACATGACACCACAGTGTGACATTCTGATGACGAGAGACTCAGTTTCTGTCCCTGCCCCCCCTCTACATTTATTCACGCTCTAAAAAGATATTATTTATAAACTAACAATTAAAGAACATTAAGGGACCAAATAATAACTTTTCATGAGGACAGAATGATGAATAACGGTAATGAGGACAGATTTATGATGCCAGAACTGATCTTATGTGTACAGTATTACAGTTTTGGCACCAAATTTAATTGTGTGTGGATGAAGGCTGGGGGGGGGGGGGGGGGGGGGCTACTTCATTTAATAGTTGCAAAATGCTATTTTCAGTGGCCAACACTTAAAGATTATTAAAGAATTGGTGGATTCAGGTCAGGAAATGATGCCTGCCAGTTTCACACTCGCTCTGACTCATTTTTAAATAAGTTTTGCTTGTTTTGCGCGCGAGCTTAAAGTCGATGAGGTAAAGCTTCTATAAAAGCACGATCTTTTCTCCCAATCAAAACACGCCAGATCCTTTTAAAGGCTTCTGACAGCAAGCGCAAAAATAACCTCAAATTGATAAAGAGCGCACACCACATTAGAAACATTACGTATGTGTCTAAATAAGCTTGGCCCTACTGTTACGACATACTCTAAACCTGTTACAACGAAATGCTGGTATCCTGACACGACACAAGACTACGCACAGCACATGAATATTCAAACCAAAGCAAAGCAAAAGAGTGTTACAACTGCCACCTAAGACCTCTATGAGCGAAACACACAAACGCTATGAATGATAAATGTAAGCTCTGCCTCTCTGAGAGGGAATTTCTGATTTAATGCCATTTTGCGTCTATTTTGGAGAAAACCACGAGTGAACAGCATGTTTCCTTTGAGATCAAAGGCGACTCTGAGAGGGTAACACACAGAGAGGGGGGGGGGGGGGGGGGGGGGGGGGGGGCAGCCACCGAAAGCACTCAGTCACGAGACAAAGGGTCAGCGATGATAAAAAAGTGTTTGACCTTGGCGTCAAGGTCGTACTGACCTCCTCTGAGACGGCTGGCCCACCGGCAAAGCTTTGTCCTCATAAAAACGCTTCATGGCAAACCTGTCCAGGGCCTGATCAGCACTGCAGGCACAAAACTAAAACACTTTAATACAAAAGCAGAACAAGGCAATGTCACACACACTCGCAATGGCAAATTTTCTGGAAATCACTCTGTACCTCGCAGATATGTTACTGTAGTGCATATAGGCCGCAACAACCACCCCAGTCCTCCCACGATTGCCCTGAAAAGGAAAGAGACACGGAACACCATTTATGAGGAGATGGAGGATTTGAGAGGAACGGTTTGTTTGTAAGCAGCGATAAAAACCGTGTTTTAAGACAACGTTTACCTTTCTGTGTTACGGTTGGAC
>NC_044502.1:1777500-1792500 GCF_902362185.1 Chanos chanos | reverse complement strand
ATCAGGGGCCTGTACTACAAAGCAAGGCAACTGGCTTGTCCAGGTAACTTCTGGTTAAGTAAACTCAGAGGGAATAGTAAACCTCCTGAGAGAAGAGCCCTATGGCTTCATTCTCCTGACAAACCAAAGCCATAGGGCTCTTCTATTCAAGAAATGCCTTTGAAAAGTCTGTGATCTCTGCCTCTCAGTCCTTGGGAGTCTGTCAGATTTCTTTTAACAAGCTGTTCAGACAGAAATGAGCTGATAAACAACAGAAAGTCACACTAAATGTGCCTGACAGCTGCACATAAACGGAAAAAAAAAAATCATTTTAGTATCACAATAAATAATTGTAATTACGTTATGACGGATGCTAGGGCAAAAAAAAAAAAAACGTAATTAATACCATCAGCCCTTTAATTAATACCATCAACCCTTTAATTAATACCATCAAACCCAATACTGGGGAACTGATAAACAAATAAAACAGTTAAGGGAAGTTAAGCAAGCGCAGGAACAGTTACACAACCCCAGTCCCAAACATGTTACGCTGATCTCTTTACACGATGCCGTGCAAGGCTGACGCGTCCCGAGGATGCGGACAACGGGGCGGATGAACGAGCGTCTTACCGGGAGGGTCTGCGTCTGGAGTCTGTGCTTCTGAAGGACTTTGTGGAGCCCTGTTTAGAGAGAACAGACGTAAACATTAACGTGAAACCTGTCGCCTTCCTCCCCACGCTGCAAAATAACACAGCTACAGCAGGAACACTCACAGCCACTGAGTCGCATCATACCTGTCACAGCAAAACACACACACACACACACACACATCACCACACGTTGCCTCACACGCAGAGTGTGTAAATCTGTCGTATCTAAGCATCCTGGAACCCCATGTGCCGTCAGAAATATTGCCACAACAACAACAACAACAACAACAACAATTATTTTTGTCCACTGATCGAAGTTGGCTTGAGTGAGGAGAAGAACGGTGCAGTTGCTGGAGGTGAATATCATTTGAGGCACTGAGAGATTCACGAGCCTTAAACTAAACGTGTATTTGCATGAAGCCCGGACCACTTTTCTCTTTCTTTTTCTTTGTTTTTTTTTGGTAAAGTGTTTCTGGGTCTATGTGACATTTATATTCATGTTGGCACACGCTGTGTGTGTGTGCTGACCATTAACAGATGTTCCCGTGGGTTATTAGAGTGGACCAGAACCACCAGAATATTTCAAACAAGAACAATCAGTTCAAACCAGAAAATCAGCCAGAGTAAATATCTATTAAAATATTGCTTATTGCTATCTTCTATTCATTAAAAAGCATCTAGAGATAAAGTTAATAAATAATTAATAAAATAGCTCTTGAACATGTTCTAAAAAGCACTCCCTCTCTCTCTCTCTCTCTCTCTCTCTCTCTCTCTCTCCTGTAAATGCATCTTGCATTTATTTACGTCGGACAAACATTAACTCTAAGCCATCCCATAAGAGGCTGTGTACGTGAGACACATGAATAAATATTGAGGCCTGCACAAAAAAACCCCAGAAACTAAACATAAAAAAAAAACTTGACAAAACCTTTCAAACAATCTGATTCCAGAAAAACTGGAGTCAGAGTCAGGGTCAAGGTCAGAGTCAGGGTCAAGGTCAGGGTCAGGACACGTGTCCCGCACAAGAGTGAGGTTTAACAGCACATACACACACACAGAGGCACATAGACTCACAGAGAAACATACACACCCAGACACACACACACTTCACACACACATACATCATACATGCAAATACACTCTCTCACACACACACACACACACACACATGTACACATGCACACACAGACTCACAGAGAAACATGCACACCCGGACACACACACACACACACACACATGTACACACGCACACACAGACTCACAGAGAAACATACACCCCCCCCACACACACACACCTCATACACACACACATCATACACACAGACACCCACAAACACACACACATGGACACACACACGCACACACACATACACACACATACACACACACACACACAGTGACATCTGAGGCTTTGTGTGTTGGACCTCAGACGACGGTTGTGTGGTTGGCCCTGAACTATACTGGGACCAGTTCTGTATTTCGAGATTACCAGAAAGACGAGAGTTTTACAGTGAAGGGTCAGAACACTGTAATAAGTGTTGTCTTTCAGTAAATGAGTTCCATCAGAAGAAACCACACATGGTGGGGGGGGGTTGTCTGAGAGAAATGATACAAACATGCTATGATCCAGGGCTTTCTGTATGCTGGAATAAACAGAGAAACATGCCAAAATGGCTGAGAGGTCATGAGAGTTCGCCAGCTTCAGGATAACTCCTGAATGTTCATAGGAAGAGAACACGCTTTCACTCACTTCTGGACTTTTCCTGGAAATACTGTAACACTCCTCTCCAAGAGTTACAATGAGAGCCATTATCCTCGCCATGACAACAAGAAACAGATGTTGCCGTGACTACAGAGTGCTTACAAATGAACTCAGACCAAAAAACACGTAGTTTGTAATGATATGGAGGAGCAATAGCAATGTGAGTTGTTCGCATGCAAACAGATTATGGAAAAGCAGACAGTCCCTCTGATCCGTGGGAAGAGTCTTTCTCCACCCAAACCAAATGACAAAACCCAGTGTCCACAGTTAAGTCTCTCTCTCTCTCTCTCTCTCTCTCTCTCTCTCTCTTTTCCTATCAGACTAAAACTAAACCAAACTCTCTTTTACTTTCACCAGTCAGTTTATACCTGCAACTTACCAAAGACTGAAACTGGGAGGGAAATCATCAGGAAAGAGACCAAGAGAACACAAAGATAGAGAGAGAGAGAGAGAGAGAGACAGACAGAGAGGAATGATAGAAAGAGAGGAGAGAATACGTGTCCATTCGTGTCCGTACCTTGAACAGGTGACCTGTGCTGCGTCTCCATACCGACCTCAGAGAGGAGAAGCGTCGCCGTAGCGACCTGGCAGGGTTCATGGTGAGAGGCGGTCACACGTTTCCCGTTCCCTGGACTCAACTCGGCCAAAACCCTCTGTGTTTCGCCCCCACCTCCAGCTCCATGTGAAAAAGCCCTTCAGCAGCGCGCAACACTCCACATGCTCCCCGAAAACAGCCACTTCCTCTCTCACACACTCTTTCTTTCACACACAGCACTCTCCCTCTCTCTTTCTCTCCCTTCTTCACTCATCTACCTCTTCCCCTCCCCTTTCACACTCTCTCCTCCCTCTCTCTGTCTCTCCCTCTCTCTGTCTCTCCCTCTCTCTGTCTCGTCCTCTCTCTGTCTCTCCCTCTCTCTGTCTCGTCCTCTCTCTGTCTCGTTGCATCTCTTCCCCTGAACTGTGCTCTTGATGTGGAGCAGACTGTGTGTGTGTGTGTGTGTGCGTGTGTGTGTGTGTGTGTGTGTGTGTGTGTGTGTGTGTGTGTGGGCGCTAGCACATGCATCTTGAGGTTCCTTGGCTTGGTTTCCTTTAAGAAATAATCCATTTTTCAGATGACTACTACCAAACTCCCTCTGTTCCTGCAACCAAACCCAGCAGTTAACCCCTTCAAAACCATCAATAATGAGAAGTCATTAAAAAAAATGCATGAAAAGAAAAATGTATCAAGGACAACACAATGAAGTCTGACTAGGGTCCTCAGTTTCTATTCTTAACTGCTTTACTCTCAGTCCTTCACTCTCTCATTCCTCCCTTAATGATGAACCACTGGTCTCCCTCTACCACACCAGCCTGACCCACAACACATCCACACCTCAGAAACATATTCACTTTACATAATCTCACATTCACTTCAACTCTCAGGCATATTTCAGGTGTTTTAAAGTGTCTTAGGTGCATGTCGTGATAGGCTCATCCACAGTGAACAGTGTTTCAGGAGCCTGAGGTCCAGTTAAACACAGTCCTTTCCCCCAGCACAGCCAGATGACCCAGGATGATTCAATTACCATAACAACAGGGTGTCTGAGACCCAACACAGCATGACACACTCCGCACTAACCCAATCAAACACTCACACACACACCCCCACACACACTCACATACACAGTGGTTCCCTGTTTCTCCAACAAATACGCCACAAAAAGAATCAATTACACGCAGGATCAATCCTGAGGGAGGTTGTGGGTGATGGAAATGTATAGCAGGACATGTCTGTATAAATATAGTAAAGGAAACAGTGATATGGATTAAAGTGAGAGTGAACGGTCAGTAAGAGAACAGGCCGCGTGTGTTCTAATGGAGCCTGGCAGAAAGCCGCCCAGTGCACCATCTGAGGTATTTCAGACAGGGAGAGGCAAAGGCAACCATAAACACACAGTGTCACATGGAGTTATGAAGACACACACACACACACACACACACACACACACACACGGGTCAGCGGTGCAGGCCGGGTAATTTGTGCGAATTTGTGTAGAACACAAGGCCAGATCACAAGATTACATTCAGAGTGAGCTACATTCTCCTGTTTTGAACATGTCATAAAGCATTATGAGCCTTCATAAAACACAAGACACCTCATTATTTTCAGCCTTACTAATCAGCTCCATTGTGAGCGGATAAGGTGTCAGGGCTGGTGATAAAAGCTGAATATTTGGTGTTTAATACGTTATGATGACAGCGTCTCTCTGTTTCTCTCCTCTCCTCTCTCCTCTCCATTCAGCGCCAGCCCTAAGCTCAGCACTGGATATTGAGTTAACGCAAAAAATGTTAATGACGCAAATGAATACATAAACAGGAGGAAGGGCTGAAAGCAGACGTGTGTGTGTGTGTCAGCGGCCCTGTAAGTGCTGAGTTCAGTCAAACGTCCACGCTGCCGGGACTGGCCAGCTCCCAACCGCTTTTACATGTGTTATTCATCTCCAAAACAAATCAAACAAGACACATGCATGTTTAACAAAAGTGTCTACAACAAACAGGCTCTGTTTTCTCTTTGGCCCTGTTTGCTATGGCATCACTCACATCTGGTCGTGGCTTTTCTGCAGGAAGACCGCTTTCAAACTGGGGAGAAAACAGTTTAAACAGTAGAGAAATACCAACCAAGCCAAGATCTGTCTCTATATGAAAAGCGAGGACCCCTCTGCATGGAGGGTAATAACTGTAACACGCTGTAGACAAGATGAACGTGACATAACCCTGAGGAGGCCTGAGGTTTTCTGTCAGCGCTTTGGGCCTGATGAGGCTCTAAACTCGCAGTTCACAGAAATGACTTTACCTTCCTATATCATCACAGATAACACTGCTCATCTGTGACCTCGTCACTGACGCTGCCCACCTGTGACATCATCTCTGACGACACTGCCCACCCTAAAACCCCATCTATTGCATCATCACTGACGACTGGCCGCCTGTGACATCATCAGTGATGCTGTCCACCCATGACATCATCAATGGCATGCCCACCTATGACATCACAACAGATTCTCCTGTGTTGTTCTGATGGAACTTTCGAATTTATTGTTCTGGGTAAAAGAAGAGCTGTACAATAAGAACTTTAGAAGGCACAAAGCTGTAGCTGCTCATGTCTTCTCTGTCTTTCTTTAAAGGCACCTACAGAGCACCTTCACTTCATCCAGACACAGACCGGCCCAACTCTAACACCCTCAGCACTACTCAACACAAAACACCCTCAGCACTACTCAACACAAAACACTTCTCTCCAGACACAGACCGGCCCAACTCTAACATCCTCAACACGACTCAACACAAAACATCCTCAACACCACTCAACACAAAACACTTCTCTCCAGACACAGACCAGCCCAACTCTAACATCCTCAACACGACTCAACACAAAACATCCTCAACACCACTCAACACAAAACACTTCTCTCCTGACACAGACAGGCCCAACTCTAACATCCTCAACACGACTCAACACAAAACATCCTCAACACCACTCAACACAAAACACTTCTCTCCTGACACAGACCAGCCCAACTCTAACATCCTCAACACGACTCAACACAAAACATCCTCAGCACTATTCAACACAAAACACTTCTCTCCTGACACAGACAGGCCCATCTCTAACATCCTCAACACCACTCAACACAAAACACTTCTCTCCTGACACAGACAGGCCCAACTCTAACATCCTTAACACGACTCAACACAAAACATCCTCAACACCACTCAACACAAAACACTTCTCTCCTGACACAGACAGGCCCAACTCTAACATCCTCAACACGACTCAACATAAAACATCCTCAACACCACTCAACACAAAACACTTCTCTCCTGACACAGACAGGCCCAACTCTAACATCCTCAACACGACTCAACATAAAACACTCCCTCCTGTCTCCTGAGTGGCAAACATTTCAGAGGCTTTGTTCTGAAGAAGCGTGTGGGGGCCTTCATGTGGCATCTTTAGCCTGTGGCAACTTTCCTGTTTGTAAACACACAACCTGCCAACAACAGAAACATTGTGAAAAAACGGACATGTAAACCTGGAGTAAGACTTAGCATTTGGGCACAGCACGGACCAGCTCCTCCTGTTCGTAACTTTAACTGCACTGAACGTTTTTGCATGTTTAGAGTTGGGAACACTAAGAGTTGGGAAACTGCTGAAAAGTGTATTGTTTAGATTGGAAACCATTTTATTGCCTAGACTTGGAGCTCCAGCCTGGTTCTCCCACTCCCTGTTCCCTCACTGCAGACATCTTTCCATGGGCTCTGCCTCACAATCTAACCCAGATCCAAACTGATCCAAACACCAGCCCCATCCCACATCATGTGACTTGGCTCCAGCTTTCCCTCAGTGATAGGTTAGTCACTGACTGCCAATTATAATCATTCACAGATCGTATGGGCTGTCACATTATCCCTTTCATTACTAGTTTAACCTAACCCTAGTTTAGTGCTCATTCAGACTCCACATGTCATCCCGCTTCCCCCACAGGGACTCCATCATCCTCCCTTCCCTTCCTCCACTGTCATATCACAAACATGTGGTAACAGACACACACACGCGCACACACACACACACACACACACATACCCACAGACACGCACACACACACACATGCACACACACACACACACCCACACACACATGCACACACGCACGCACACACACACACACACCCACCCACACGCACGCATGCACACACAGACACATACACACGCATACACGCACGCGCACACACGCACACACACATACACGCACACCCATACATGCACACACACACACACACATACACACACGCACGCACACGCATACACGCACACCCATACACGCACACCCATACACGCGCACACATACACACACACACAGTGCATGCACTCCTTGCTTAATAAAGCTTAATAAAAGAAAACCTCAGTATTTCAATAATGCAAAACCCTCACAAAGACTCTGAATCACTCATGTTATTATTTTTTTTATCTGAATTTAAACTCATTTGATCAATATGAGTGTAATTTGAGTTGATGATTAACACATTACAGCAACAGTGTGGAATCCGTATTGGAGGGGCATAAAGAGAACTGCTACAGTGATTCATATTAGAACTGCAGATGTACTAAGACTTAAACAGAGCGCCCCTCAAAGGTCAGAGGTCATTCAGAGGGTCACTGAGGACGCCATTCAGTCCCAACAACCAAAGCTTCCATTTTCACTCAAAAGAGACAAACCAAGAAAGAAAGAAAGAAAGAATGAAAGAAAGAAAGTATGAAAGAAAGAAAGTATGAGTGGACAGGTATAGTGTTGGTTTGGGCAAAAAAAGGCTAAGAATTTGCAATACCTCTGTTTGGACTTGTTTGATCATTTGTCTCTTTGTAAAGTCATCGAAACACAAGTTCATGCCACATACAGAGATCAATTTAGTAAACAAGAGACTTACCGGTGTTTCTACATGCTTCAGGGGAAGGTCACTGATTGGAGGCTAAAAGAGAGAGAGAGAGACACAGGGAGAGACAGAGAGAGAAATGAAACAGCTGTTTACACATGAACACAACTTAGAAATTTCGTTAGACCAAAGACAAGGCAGAGAAGACATACACACACGCACACACACACACACACACACACACACAGAGCAGTAAGATATCTGTCCTGTTGATGTACCGTTGAACAGTCTTGTCTGAAGTCTGTATAAAGAGACAGAAGGACATTGTGGGGGTGAATGATTAAACGGCGACAGACCGCCACACGGGCGTAAACAGTGTCAGAGATAACTCTGCACCACCAAGGGTCCCCAGCAGAGAGAGACAGAGGTCTGCCGTCGCAGCCACCCTAAAACACACAGGGGCGTCCTCTGTCCCTCCTCCAACAGGTCAAACACGCAGAGAAAAGCAAACCTATGTCAGGGAACCGTAAAATAACCACAGAATTAAACCACCATCCTTTCCTACTGTGCTCCATTTGTGATTATAAAGCCTTCCTGCTGAATGGTCAGTGTGTGCAGGTGCATTATGGGAAATGATGTTAATGATACTAAAGCCAATGGCCAGAGATAATGATGTCCAGGTGCGGGATGATAGGCTTCAAATATTCCACCAAAAAAAAAAAATTGCCTCTGGAGACGTCACACTGACACACAGATTCGTCTCAGACAAAATGATCTACCAGAGCAAGAGGCCTGTGGCGCGACCTTTGACCCTGTGTTTTAGTTCTCATCATCTCAGTATGCCTGTGTGTGTGTGTATGTGTGTGTGTGTGTGTGTGTGTGTCTGTGTGTGTGTTTCTCCTGTTCTTTCGCCATACCTGTTACACATCAATCAAACACTACACACCCTCAGACTGACTGAACGTGACCTCACACTCTCTCACACTTCTCCACTGCCAGTTACCTACACTGGTACACTGAAGTGTATCGACATGTTTGACGTTGAGACACGGAATTTGATGACATGAGATGCTTTGACACATTGGGCACAGAATCCATACTTTATAGATTACATGAATGATAATATACTTCTTTATTTCAAACTGTTCTGGGCTCTGAATGTCCCTTGCTTATTTTTATTTGACTTTTTTTCTACATATATGTTGTTAAATGCTACTTAAATTGATCAGCTCAAAAGTTTCCACACCAGGCTCAGATACCTGCATGGGAGGTGGAGTCGCCAAGTTAGCTCTGAATTTCAGGATAATGTTCACTACATTTTATTCTTTTTAACAACAACAGTAGATCAAGACAAGTGAAAAGGAGATAAAGATAAAGATTCACCTACCAGCTCATAGTTAGTGACAGGAGCACACGCTGTGGCAACCTGGAGAAGAGAAGAGAAGAGAAGAGAAGAGAAGAGAAGAGAAGAGAAGAGAAGAGAAGAGAAGAGAAGAGAAGAGAAGAGAAGAGAAGAGAAGAGAAGAGAAGAGAAGTGAATTAACAATCATCACTAACAGTGAGTGCCAGGCTTTACACAAATTTAAAAAACAAACAAACAAACAAAAAAACATTCTCCTGGGAAAGGCACCTAGTGTAGCCATGAGTGATTACAGGAGCATTGCCTGACTCGGCCCCTGACCGGCCACAGACCCTGAGCCATCACTACAGCCACATATAGCGCTTTATTTACGGGATGAAACCTCTGGGCAGCCGGGGGCAGCTGGAGGCTGTTGGAGCGCTTGGGGGTGAAGCTAAACCAGAAAATCCAATATGTTAACTCCACTTGAAACGATTGTGCAAACTCATCGCCTTGATTGAATCAAACAAATGTTACTGATTTCTCTGGGTTTGGGTTTGTACAAAGTTAAGTGGGGATCTCCTTGAGTGCTGTTGGTGTTTAAGAGGGACTGTGAGGGGGCCAAACAGACCCTAACCCGGAGCTGTTCCCATGTCCCTGTGGTCCAACAAACTCCAATCTGTCTTCTCCTCTAAAACACATGGCCTTAAGAGTGAAGAAGTACATTTATCAACTCTTCAAATACAGATCCAGAGAACACTATGCAACTCACTCACACACTCATTCACTTACTCAGTCACACACTCACTCACACACGCACTCACACACACACACGCACACACACTCACCCACACACTCATTCACTCACAGACACACACACTCACTCACTCACTCACTCACTCACTCACTCACTCACACACTCATTCACTCACTCACAGACACACACACACTCATTCACTCACTCACTCACATGCTCACTCACAGACACACTCACACACACACACACACTCACACACTCACTCACTCACACACTCATTCACTCACTCACTCACTCACTCACTCACTCACTCACTCACACACTCATTCACTCACAGACCGCAACTCACTCACACACTCTCACACACACACTCGTTCACTCACTCAGTCACACACACACACACACACACACACACACACACACACACACACACACACACACTCTCACTCACTCACTCATTAACCCATTTACTCACACACTCTCTCTCACACACACACACACACACACACACACACACACATACACACACACACACATACACACACACACACACACACACACAGAAAACAGAAGATATCCTGATGGAGGAAGCCTTTATCTGAAACAGAGTTGCTATCACTGAAGACAAACAAGAGAAAAATAAAGTTGTTCTCAAGCACCTAACTGGCATTTACCATTTAAAATTGCATATTTATGATCAACACTGGGTTTATTTTGGATAAAACGGCAGCCGAGTCTTGGCAGGGGTGACAGATTGTGTTGTAATATCCGTAGACGATGCCTGCGCTTTAGTAGGCGTAAACAGCAGGATGTTTTGAGCTGAGAGCTGATCTCCAGCCATAGCTGTGTGCATTAGTCTCCATGACAAATGGCCTGATTGGTCTGCGTGTGTGCGTGTGTGTGTGTGTGTGCGTGCGCATGTGCGTGCATGTGTGTGTGTGTGTGTGCGTATAGTGTGTGTGTGTGTGTGTGCGTGTGTGTGTGTGTGTGTGCGCGCGCATGTGCGTGCATGTGTGTGTGTGCGCATAGTGTGTGTGCGTATAGTGTGTGTGTGTGTGTGTGTGTACTGTGTGGGTGTGTGCTACAGGATGTTTGCATGCTGATCCATGGTGTAAACAATAGTAATTTATCAGAAGACAGCGGTCACACGGGAAGGATACCATTAGGACCGGCACAGAGCAGAAGTTCGTGGCCCTCACTGATTGGTCGATTCACTAATGGCTCTGTGAAGAGATCTGGGTTTCAACAGAGCCTGCTAAGAGAGATTAGGGAACATTCTGGAACCAGCAGAGTCAAATGAAAAGAATCATGTCCTCTCAAACCAGATAAACACAATTTACTTAAACCCGATAAAATGTCATTCACTTAACTGAACTTCACTTCAGTTCAGTTCAATTTAGTGTCGCACTTTGGTGGTAAGAGAAAACAACAGTTTTTGTGGTATAATCAACAGTGCAGACATTTACTGGAATCATTTTTAGTAGGTTGGTTAACCATTTAAGAAGAAGAAGAACAACAACAACATACATAACCATGAGTGAGGTTACTCCTTTCACCCAGGTAATATTTACACAACATGTTTACGCAAGCTTTCAGAACTTCATCAGAATCAGTCACTTCACTTTCACGCTGTATTGTTTATGGCCTTTCTAACCAGACATAGCATGACTTCCCAGCCCAAGGCATCTCACACATTATAGTGCAGTTTGGAGAGAGAGAGAGAGAGAGAGAGAGAGAGAGAGAGAAAGCGAGAGAGACAGAGAGAGAGAGACAGAGCGTGTTGTTGTGACAGTGAATGGCAGGTGGAAGGAAGGTGCGGATGTTTTTCCTGTTTGTTTTTAATAAGTCTCTGAATGAGACTTTTGTTAAATGTTTTCAGAGGGAACGCTAGCATTAAACACACATTAGGAGCCAAACCCCGTGACGGTACTGAGGGCTGCAGTTGTCTCAGGTTTAGACAGAGCTAGAAAAAACATCCAGAAAAAAAAAGACCCACTTATGATGTAACCTCCAGCTCCTCTGTCGTGTGAAGACAACTCACCACCTGCTCTGTGACCCCCCGCAACCAAAACACCACCAAAGCACTGTAAACAGCAGAACGCAAACAACATCACCAAATCACACTGCCTTCCTGTAATCAGACTGTCTGATGTGATGTGATGTCATTGGCTGAAACCAGGGGAGCGTTACCTTCCCCAAAACTATTAAGGCTGGAGCTGCATTGATTTCTCTGTCTCAGCATCTTCAGTGTTTACAGGGTCCTGTGCTAGGTACAAAGCTCCAAATTAGAGAACAGCATCAAAACGCCTCTGAAATGTAAAGAACACAGATGTGTCTGGTTGCATAAGAGTGCACTCAAAAAAACAAATGTCCCTTTTGGTAAACACTGAACAATAACAATCAGAGAGGAAGAAAAACAACAACAACAACGACACAAAGGTCCCTGGGAAATATGAACAGTAAATAAGTTCATCTGTGGCCTTGTAGGTTTCCGGATTAGAAAAACAAAAAATCAAATTACCGTTTAACACAATCTCTTATCAAGAGATAAAAGCTCCAACAAACACCCACACACACAGACGATGGATGAGCAGATAGGCAGAGAGCCATGGCCATCAGGATTCAAAACCTCTACTCACCAGTCACTGGGCTGGTTCCCTTAACTCTGAGCCACTGGGGCTGGGAAGCTGAAGTGCAGCAGTAAAATCATTACATGCTCAGCATGTGAGAGGGTCTCTGCATACCCTGTGCCTTCCCTTTATGGCACAGACACAACCGTACGGCAGGCTGTCTGTGGCCTAATTGTTAGAGACATGGGCTTGTGACTGAAAGGTCTCCGGTTTGATTCCCAGGACCGGCAGGAAAAACATCCACGGTTGATGTGCCCATGGACAAGGCACTTAACCCCCCAACTGCCCCTGGGGGGTGTGTGTGCCTGGATGGGTTAAATGCAAAGGTAAAATTCACTGTTCACTGTGTGTGTGTGACACCATGGAGATTTAACCGTTTAATACAGAACGAATACTGTGAGTTTACACAGAAACTAAAAAGACGCACCGTCACAAGGTCGGAAGACGCAAAATGTTAAATTACCCGTTTGATCCCTCAGAAAGCGAAGATTACCACATTCATATGCCCGTCACAGTCAGGCTCAAACCTGCCCAAACCCCAGCCCAAATCACCCAAACCTAAAAACCCACACAGAAGCCCCACATACAAAAAAAAAAAAAGGTGTGTAACAGGGAAACACACGCACACACATACACACATATCCAGGTGGTGCAATGCGCGTGGAGGGAAGTTGAAACTACAACATGTGCCAGTCTGTTGCCGTGAAACAAGTACCAACCCGCTGCTGTTAACGTGCAGCCAATGGAACTGGCATCAGCCAACATCACGTTCCATTCAAAACCAACTCAGAAATCACACACATGTTCAATAACCCTGGCAACTGGCTATGACAGCCACGCAGATATCAGATAACTGTCCAAATGTTTTGACTACTGGAACAGTTAAAAAGAGTTCAAATTTAAACCCAAAAGCCCTCAGCCTTCTGACCTTCCCCCACTCTGCACTCCACCTCTTCATGAAAACAAACCAAAACAAAAAAAAAGGTCAAATCAAGCCCTACCCAGTATCAGGCCTGGTCTGGTTTTACTGGCTTAGGGATCGCCCCTGGTTGATCACTCCTGGTCTGGATTTACTGGTTTTACTGGCTTAGAGATCGCTCCTGGTTTATCACTCTTGGTATGGCTTTGCTGGTTTTACTGGCTTAGAGATCACTCCAGGTTGATCACTCCTGGTCTGGCTTTACTGGCTTAGAGATCACCCCTGGTTGATCACTCCTCGTCTGGCTTTACTGGTTTTACTGGCTTAGAGATCACTCCTGGTCTGGCTTTACAGGTTTTACTGGCTTAGAGATTACTCCTGGTTGATGACTCCTGGTTGATCACTCCTGGTCTGGCTTTACTGGTTTTACTGGCTTAGAGATCGCCCTTGGTTGATCACTCCTGGTCTGGCTTATACTGCCTTAGAGATCACTCCTGGTTGATCACTCTTGGTCTGGCTTTACTGGTTTTACTGGCTTAGAGATCACTCCAGGTTGGGAGTGCTCCTTCTTTGGTGCCACTCAGTACTCTCTGTTAAAAACTCCACTGTTCTTTTAAGCTTAAAGAGGTAATCTGTAAGAAATCAGACACCCAACTCTTTACCCTCCAGATGTCTGATTTCTAATTCTAATACACACTCTCCCATTACTAAAAATGGTCTCAGACACAGCACAGATAAGCTACCCTTGGCACTAAGTTTCAAACCTACCAGGAGAGCGGAGCCCTAGGAGAAAAAAAACAAAAAACACCCCTCCACTCAGCTGGACGAGGAGGGACTAATATGGAGTTTTGAGCAGTTTTAGCCCCTGAGAGACTGGAGGGAGATGAAAGTCTTTCTCCAGGTGCTCCGTTCGGATCGCCAGGCTGAACCGGGCCATCTCTGTCTCCTTCTCTTCTACGTCCAGCGGGGTGAGGTTAGTTATTCTCTCTATGCCAGGGCAGCCTGTCCACGCTGCTTTGGCATGACACTGAAAACTCTGTTTTCCAGGTGTTGCCCTAGCAACCAGCAGAGCAGCATAAACAACAAAAGAATAATAATAATTAATAACTAATAACCTAATAAGAAACATAAAGCCCTTTCACACAAAACACACAACTCAAACACTCAACTCAAATACACACAACTCAAATACACAACTCAAACACACAACTCAAACACACAGCTCAAACACTCAACTCAAATACACAACTGAAATACACAACTCAAATACACACAACTCAAACATACAACTCAAATACACAACTCAATGTGCTGTATATGCTTTATTTAAAATATTTTTTTTCTTTTTTTGTTTTTTGTTTTACCAGGTTTCCACAAATTCGCCTGTGATTATGGATGAATGACTTGACACTTGGTGTTTTTCTGGGTGTGGTGTGGTGGTACTGGTTTGTGTGAGACCAGTCCTGAGAAAAGAGGACTGGGCTGATGAAACCAAGCGAAGAGCAGGTAAGGACAGCCCCTGCCTTCTCTTAACTGTTCCAAAATCCCCCTCA
>NC_044502.1:1750000-1772500 GCF_902362185.1 Chanos chanos | reverse complement strand
TGTATGTGTGTGTATGTCTGTGATCATACAGGTAATAATGTATGAGTGTATATGTCTGTGATCATACAGGTAATAATATATGAGTGTATATGTCTGTGATCATACAGGTAATAATGTATGAGTGAGTATGTCTGTGATCATACAGGTAATAATGTATGAGTGAGTATGTCTGTGATCATACAGGTAACAATGTATGTGTGTGTATGTCTGTGATCATACAGGTTATAATATATGAGTGTATATGTCTGTGATCATACAGGTAATAATATATGAGTGTATATGTCTGTGATCAGACAGGTAATAATATATGAGTTTGGATGTCTGTGATCATACAGGTAATAATATATGAGTGTATATGTCTGTGACGGATTTAAAGCAATAGAGAATATGTCTCTTCACTACGGCTGAATAAAGAATGACCTCATGAGAAAAATTGTCAAAGTTTCAGCAGAGAAAAAACACTGGCACAACATCATTCAAGTTCTAAACACAAAAGGACACACACACACACACACACCCCCAGACATATACACACATGCACACGCACACGCGCGCGCGCATACACACACACACACACACACACACACACACACACACACACACACACACACGCAAACACACATAAAGATACACACATACACACAGAGAGACACACACACATACACACAAACACACACACACACAGAGAGACACAAACAAACACACACAGAGAGAGACACACACAGACACACAGACACACTGCTGTGCTTGTTATGAGGGACAGGAGAGAAGCGTACAGAGTTGAGGGCGACCCCTCTTCCAGGTCAACCATTACAGGCACAAATTACCGTGAGACAGCACATGAAAGGGAAGGGTGTCTAAAGTGGGAACCCAAATGAACTCCGCAGCGTTCCCAGGAGAACTACGTTCCCAGGATCCGAAAGCCACGGGCTCTCCCAAAATTAGACATGCACTACAGCATCCGTACCGTTCTGTGTTTCACTGCATTAGCCCTGACAGAACACCATTACTTCTGCCGTAACAGCGTAGCATCATGAAATAATGAATGATATGTTTCCATTTCAGACCCGACACTGTCTCATAACTACATATTGACATTATAATCCACTGTCTCATAACTACATATTGACATTATAATCCACTGTCTCATAACTATATATTGACATTATAATGCACATAATTCGTCAATACAGTGCATTTGTCAAAGGCATTTACTGTTACTCTTCCTCTTCCCTTCCACGTTTTTAATAACGTGTCGGGAATTTATTTGTGAAAACATCTACCTGAACCTAGACCCTAGAGTTGTATGCCAGATGCTAATGTGTGATTAAAGAGTGAGGTGAAAAGTTACGATAGTGTCTTCTGTCTGACACATGGGATTTATATATATATATATATGTTTTATATATAAAACATGACATGTCAAACTTGCTGTCTCTCTCCCAAAGGTGGAGGAGTCTTACCTGGAACAAGGTTGTCATTCTTCTCTCTGTCTCTCTCTCTCTTTCACAGCCACATTGTGTCTGTATCCTGTAGGATCTGTAAACTCCTCAAACACAGTGATGTCCTTCTCTTATTCCTCACAGCCTCTCAGAACAAAACAAAAACAGTGTCCACTGTTCAGCAGCATGTGTGCAGAAACGCATGTATGCAGATACTCCTGCCTGTCTGCGCAGTGTCTCCAGACCACAAACACTCACTCAACTACTCGCTTTCACTGTTTTTAGTTACGGCAAAAAGACAGAGAGAGAGAGAGAGAGAGAGTCACTACATGTGGTCAAAAGGCAAAGAGTCTCCAGAGAACCCACATTAAAGCAGTGAAGACTGACAGGTTCTGTGTGTGTGTGTGTGTGTGTGTGTAAATCTCCTCGGCACAGCACTGCTCTCCTCTCTGCTGCCCAGACTCTCTCTCACTCTGTCTCTCAGCACATCCCAGTGCTTGTTGGAGGTGTGGTTAAGTGAGTCAGGACAGCTCTACACACCACACACAGGCTGGGCTTGAAGAGTGCCAGACAAGAGGTACCCCTCCTCTCTCTCATGCTCACTCTCTCTCACACTCTCTCTCTCTCTGTCTCTCACTCTGTCTTTCACTCTCTCTCTCTCTCTCTCTCTCTCTAACTCTCTCTCTCTCACTCTCTCTCTCTGTCTCTCACTCTCTCTCTCTCTCTATCTCTCTCTCTGTCTCTAACTCTCTCTCTCTCTCTCTCTCTCTCACTCTCTCTCTCTCTGTCTTTCTCTCTCTCTCTCTCTCTCTCTCTCTCTCTCTCACTCTCTCTCTCTCACTCTCTCTCTCTGTCTCTCACTCTCTCTCTCTCTCTATCTCTCTCTCTCTCTCTAACTCTGTCTCTCTCTCTCTCTCTCTCACTCTCTCTCTCTCTGTCTTTCTCTCTCTCTCTCTCTCTCTCTCTCTCTCCCTCTCTTTCTCTCTCTCTCTCTCATGCCCACTCTCTTTCTCTCTCTCTCTCTCGCTCTCTCTCTCTCTCTCTCTCTCTCTCTCTCTCTCTCTCATGCCCACTCTCTCTCTCTCTCTCTCTCTCTCTCCCTCTCTCTCTGTCTATCTCTCTCCCCCTTTGCTGTCTATCTCCTCTCCTCTCGGGCTGTCTGTTGACACAGTTAGACATGAGTTGACACGCTCAGAGAGCTGGTGTGTGCAGGTGGCTGTAACTGACCTGCAGAGGTGTCTGTGATCAGTAAAACACATCACTGACTCAGCCACAGAGACCTGGGTGTGGACCAGAGATGCAGGACCCTGTCAGGCGGGCGTCCTGATTGGGCATATTGTACAGAACCAGTGGAGCTCTGCTCTATGTGAGTGAATGAACAGATGTTGTACAAGCAATATTCACACCGCCAGGGTCACATATTTCAAAACAGTTTGAAACAGACTGACTGAAGTGCTACACTGCAAAAATTCACAGATCATTGAAGCTGCAAAATGTTGCCTGGAAACATGTTTTTTGACCACACAGCGTGCATAGAGAAAACAGCGGGATCTGCCTTATGTTTTATCACTGCAGTTATGATCACTTATGAACTCTACCGTCAAATGTCATCATGCAGTATACAGTTACAGCCTTACAAAAGCTTTCCCTTTAATATCCATTACATTTCACATGTATAATTCATAAGAAGTGTTGCCCATGTCATAGCTCCAGTTCCAGTCTGAGTGAGTGTGGCAGACCCACCCTACCGTCCTCACCGAAACCCGTCCAGTTTGCACTGACCCTCAGATCACCAGACGTCTGGAGGTATCTCCACAGAGCAGCCTGAGAGAGGGGTTACCACGGCAACCTGCTGTTATGACTCTGTGGAGTGCAGGTCGTGTTTGCAGTGGGGAAATGTAGTGGGGAAACAACGGCCTCTGTGTGTGTGTGTGCGTGTGTGTGTTTGGCATACGTGTGTGTGTGTGTGTTTGGCATACGTGTGTATGTGTGTGTGTGTGTGTGGGTGTGTGTGTGTGTGCGCGCGCGAGCGTGTGTCTGTGTGTGTGTGTGTTTGTGTGTGTGTGTGTGCTATATATTTGGACTCACTCATATTAAAATAAACTTTGTGAATCATGGTATTTTTAATTGATGTGTATAAAGCAAAATGTTTTCAGGGGCTGGAGGAAAAGTGAAATTCTTTTATCTCAAAACTAAAGAATATCCACATGGAAGAAAACCGAGGTAAGCCAGTCAAGCAGGTGAAACTCAAACATGCACACACATGTACAAACACACCATCTCTCTCTCTCTCTCTCTCTCTCTCTCTCTCTCTCGTGAGTAATTACTCCTCTTTTGCTCAATGTGGATTGTGTTTACACTCTTCGAGGACTGCCTCAAACTTTCCGTTTTTCCAGTGCCCATTTGTCTTTTCTGAACTGGGAGACGTGACCTGGAGTCAAAAGGTATTCTAAGCTCCTGAACGATCCTTCTGGATATTGCAGAAACTCTATCAGAGAAACTCGCTAACTCACAAGCCAGAAAAATATGACAACATGCAAAAAGTAACAACAGCTGGGATGTTAATAGTCTCATGGTTATGAATGATAATTAGTCTTTTGAGACCAAATATCTAAATCATGAATCACAGAACACATTTCTGGATGTACGTTTAAACTTTTTTTTTTCTTTGCTGCCAAGGGCTTAACAGAGACTGTAAAGGAACAGACTCCACTGAGAATGTTCTTCTCTTGAGTGTCTTCAGTCTTCTGCCGTGACAGTTCTATTGAAACGTTACATTTAAAACCCCGAGACACACAGCCATCCTCCGGCAGTTGCTGTGGTCCTCCTAGACATTCCGGAACTTTCTGTCATACTTTCATTAGAGACGTCTCATGACACAAGGCCTCGTTTCCCAAGCCAAGACCCACATACCAGTACCCGTCACCACGATCCACATTAACCCGCCGTCTAATAACCCGTTTGGCCCGGGCTTTTTTTTTAACACGCATCTTTTTGAACGGACGTGATTTGTGATATGTGAGCACAGCTGCTGCAAACCAAATTTAAAACGTTTTTTTTTTGGTTGTTGTTGTTTAAACCCTGTTAAGTGAAGGAGTGGAGATGAGAGTGGGAGTCTGATCGATGGTTCGTGGATTAGCTCAGTGTTTACCTTGGACTATCACAGAGATCAAGTCTGTTTTTATAAAACGCAAAACGTCTCACTGTGATGTACCGCAAACTAAAAAGGACATTTTGGAATCCTGCTGACCACTATGGTGTCACCAACACAGGATGTACAGCCCCATTTGTGGTTAAATATTTCTTATTTTAGGGGCACGTCTAATAGCATTAATGCAAAACGCTCACATAACCCTGTAAGAATGCTTTATGAGTGTCCTGAAATGTTCAGTTAAAGTAAGGGAACAAAAAACGTTTTTGAAATGAAAGTCGAGAATGCTTGTGGGGAGACCGCGTCTAAATGGGAAAGTTTTGCCAGAGCCCAGGCACCGGCCCCCTCTCTCGTTCTCTCTCTCTCTCTCTCTGTCTTTTGGCTCTCGGCAAACCCAGACCTCTGCATCCACGCTTCCAAAACCTAAACTCCCCTCTCTGTGTCGTCCAGAAACACGGCTTTTTCTGATTACACAGCAGGCAGCAAGCCGCAATGATGGAGCGGTGAGGTAGAGGGGAACTTACCCCCCCTCCCTGCTGTGTGGGAGAGCAAATCGAGAGAGAGAGAGAGAGAGAGAGAGGGAGAGAGAGAGGGGGAGAGAGAGAGAGAGAGAGAGAGAGAGAGAGAGAGAGAGAGGGAGAGAGAGAGAGAGAGAGAGAGAGAGAGAGAGCGATGTGACAGTTGTTACCATGGAAATGTGTGTAAGGGTAGTATGTGAGGTCAAGTTTCGACGTTACCCAAACTGCTCTGAGACCGACTGCGAGCGCGTTTCTGTCTGAAACACTGGCTGGTGGTACATGAACACGGTCTTTCTAAGCAGGAATACGATCATTAGAATCTGGCAGCGCAAACCCTAAATATGCTGCACGCTTCCACGAGGCGCACTCCCTTTCCTTTTTTTTTTTCTTTCCCCAAGTATCGCCTCGTAGCGTGACAAGCTCTTTTTTGTGTCTTTTCTTTGAAAGCAAATTCACTTTCTGCTATCATCCATGGTCGTGTTTTAGCAGTTAGTTTGATTCATGGTTTACCTTTGCTCACTCTTTGAATCAAGTGTTTTGTTTTATTTTTTCAGTAATGACAAGGTACTGAATCAAACTATGTGAAGTCAACATCAGTGAAGACGATTAAATCCACACTGTAAAATACCAGTAAAAATAACAGTCCAACATACAAGGTACCACAGACTACCACAATAAAGCCACAAACCCAGGACAGCCTACAGGAGACTGAATTAACAGAGTGATGGTAAAAAAAGCAGCCAGGTCCTGGTAGAAAGTGGCCGTGAGTTCAGTTCTTGGAAAGGTCTCTCACTGGAGGAAGACCCTGCCCAGGCAGGCTACTGCATACGCTCCAAACTTCCTTCCCAACATTCATATCCCCGGACATTTAATGAGCTATCATGACCCGAAGTCAAAACACCAAAACGCCAAAACACACACGCTCGTAAACACACATTTTTTCTGTGTATCAGAGTGGAGACTTCCCATTGTCTTACGTTTCAATGTAACTAAACATTAATAACATTAATAATCCAAACATACCCCTAACATTATCATAACCAAGGAAATATTTTGATACATTTTAACAATGACTTAAAAAAAAAAAAAAACAACAGATGACCCCACCAGGTCCCCCGTTTGGGAGATATTTATATCCTCATTGCGACACTGGGTTTCTAGAGGAACGAAAACCACATACACACACACACACACACACACACACATACACACTCATTGGTTTCCCTGTGAAGTGTACTCTGCCTACATCTGCGCTCTGTTTACTGTTCTTTAAACTTTTAAAGAACATGTTACTGTTTGCATCTGTGTGGCTGATTTGATTTCTAATTCAGTTCCTGCGTTCAATACCTTTGGGCCTGTTTACGACGCACACCATCATCACCTTCATCATCCTCCAGCATGAATATTCAGAGACCCCACAAAGGCCTGTTGTTGTCGTTACCTGATGATGTTGTTATTGTTTCTTTCTAATAGTACTAACAGGAAGTCAAGTCACTGCTCCTCCTGGGACATCCTGTTCTCCAGGCTTCTTGGCTCTGTCCACGCAGTAGAAAACAATGTTTAATGGTTGTAAAGCTGTCCAGGTCTGTTGTTAAGGAATTGTGCTGATCAGCATGTGTGTGTGTGTGTGTGTGTGTGTGTGTCTGTTTGAGAGAAAGAGAGAGAGAGTCAGGAATGTGTGTAGGGGGTACACTCAGGTTTCGGCACACACACACACACACACACACACACACACACACACACACATGAAAACTCAAAACTTCAAACTTCAAAGAAACATAATTTTGACATAAGCCTTAAATAGCCCCCCCCCCTCCACTGCCATTTTGCACAAACTTAGAGACCACTGCAGTAAGATCCCCCCCACCCACGCGCGCACACACACACACACACATACACGCGCGCGCACACACACACACACACAGTGCAGCCAAACCTAAGCCCAGTGGAGTGTAGCCCTGTGTTTGTGCTCTGTGAGTAGCTTCGTAGCAAAAGCCCTGACAACAGTCAAACAACTGAAACATGAGCAGCCATCAGTTCTACTCTTTGACCAGTTTCATGATGAACGACTCTGCTGCCATTTATTGTAAAATGTTTATAATCTAGTGCCTGTTTATTCCAGGTCTGTTCAAAAAAGCTCGATTTCCACATTGTAGTTGCCACACAGCAAACAGATCAGGGGAAACCAAAACAACCAAGGCCTTTGATTTAAGAGAACCTGAACCAAACAGCCCAGCTCTTGTTCCAGTATAAATGCAAATTTCTGCTTAGTCTATCAAAAGGGGAACCAAAGGTTACCACCTATGTGCAGTCTTTGGTTGATTATCCTCTGTGTCTGAATGTTTGGGCTGAGCTATGATAAAAGTTAAACCCATATTAAAACCCAACCCAAGCGAAACAGCCACCACTTCACTGTTAATAAAAACAACACTCCACACACACACGCACACACACACACACACACACACTCAAACACACACTCACACACACACACACAAAGACACACACACACACACACTCACACACACACACACACACACACACAAACACACACTCACACACAGACACACACACACACACACACACACACAAGCCCCCCCCCCGCCCCCCCGAGCGATCAGAAACCACAACTGGACGTACAAACACATCAATCGGCAGATGCCGACATGCGTGCGGACATAAGCTGAGCCGTTTTGGAGGATGAGCACGAAGACGCAGTCTGCCAGTCATGGCGCGGTCGCGTACGGCTCCAACAACACGGATCAATGGAGGAAATAGCTGTGACCATAGAAATGAAAATATATTACTCATCATTAAGGACGTGGGAATAGGCGGGGGCGATTGCCGTTCGTCTGGGTGGTTATTAATTGTCTGTCCTTCCCTGTCCAGACAGGCTGTTTTCTTAAGCCAGTCTGCTCATTAACCGTGGGACACTGTGGTTTTCTCCATAAAACAACCCGGCCCTCAGCTCACAGTGAAAACCTCTGGCGTTTATTAAAAAAAAAAATGTTCTGCATGCTAAAATCAAAAGAGAGGACAACAATCAAGGGTTTTAAACACTTCAGAATTGCTTGTACACACATTGTTGGCATTCAAACTACAGAGATTCACATCTGAATTGATGTATCTGATTTTCAGGACTGCAGGAGTCTAAATAATTATTTTAAAATCTGTCCTAACAATCCAGTCAGAATGAGCTTGTCTGGCTCTCAAGATTGCTTGTTTTAACATGGTTTACAGCGGGGCTTTAGGGAGGAGAGGGTCGAGTTTTAACATGGTTTACAGCGGGGCTTTAGGGAGGAGATGGTCGGGTTTGACACGGGCATGTGAAAGCTGATGAGCATTACAGTGAAGATCATTAAAGTCAAAACAAAGAGTAATATCAGGACTGGAGATGATCCACAGTTAGTTAAACTGCTAAAAGATTTAACGTGAAAATGTGAGAATCTTCCAGAAAGGTGTCTAGTCTACATGACAGTCGTGACCTTCTTCTTCCTGCGTGAAGAGTTGAGTGGTTCGCTCAGAAACCAGACCGTCCTCACAAATAAAAACAAAAACACCAAGACCGTCAGAATCTGTAACTTATGCTCTTTTAAATTCCACTGTTAAGCAATGGCACTAAGCAAAGGTCCGGCTACTTCTCTCACGTTAGTTAACAAGGTTTAATTTCAGGGTTTTTTTTTTAACGTAAACATTAACTTTTTCTTCACTTCAGCAGAAACCTGCTTCTCATTGGGAAAGCAGTGAGAGCTGAATTAGGCTGCAGTCAGAGTGGAGGCACTGTCCAGCGCTCTGTCATTATAAACACTCCTGCCTGTTCGCATGCATCAGTCACTCAGTCATCAGACATTCATTCATCAGCACTCGATTTGATGCACACATGTAAAGTAGTAGCCCTGGCCTTTGACCTTTGCCTGCTGAGTTACACGGAGGCTGGTACTGTACGCTGTGAGATGCATGTTTAGAGCTCTGCGACTCTAAGTTTAGTTTACTTTGCCGTGTCTGTCAGAAAATGACCTCACAAATCGGTGGGCGGAACCAAACAACCAAAAGCATTTAATGACGAACTGAATGTAGCTCCACAGGTACAATTTCGCATTTATTTCACAAACTAGACTTCCATTTCCACCGAAAATGTTGTTTTTGGGGTTTTTTTTGCAATTTTTTTGACGACTCAAAGGGTGGTTTCTTCATGTCCTTTGGCAGTGTGACTCGGTAAATTCTCGGAGCGGAGGTGCCTTTGGACTGTGGCACCGTTTATCATAAGGAAGCCTTTCACTCAGCTGAGGGTGAGACTCAGTTCCAGCTCTGGCCCACACAGTACTGAACAGACTGTCTTCTTTACAGAGCCTCTGGGGAACATAATCTCTATGTCAAAGACAAAACAAACACATTGGGTAGCATGACTTCACTTTGACTGATCGATGGCTAGTTATTTGGATTATTTGGTTATTTTCCATTTGTGGTAATTTAGATTTTTTTTTTTTTAAATCTTTTTTTTTTTGTTTGTTTGTGAACCCTTTGTGAAGTTCTAGCGGTGTTAATTATCCATGTTTCCCATCTAAACAAACTCATGTTGCATTAATCCACCAGTGAGATGGTGATCAGACGCTGCCTTTCAGGTGCATAATATTCCTCCAACAGAATATAAACAATCCACAATTTCTAGATTATTGTTATATTATGAGTTGTGACATAAGGATGGAAATCTAAGATAAATATTTTTTTTAAGGTGTGTTTGCACTTGACACCTGGAGTTGAGCTCTGTGACATTTCCTGTTAGCATTCCTGACACGAGCAGAGTCTATCGCTCACTTTCACCGCTCGACATTCCGCACTGGTTTGGTTTCTCTCCCTCCGTCTTTCCTGGATGTTTTTCCGAAAGCAGGTCTCTCATTTCTCAGGAAACCTCCAGACAAATAAACAAACGGGAGCTTTGGGGGGGGGGGGGCACAGATTCCTGGGCTGGAAGGGTGACCCCACTCTTTACTGGAAACACCGGTGAGGTTGAGACCACTTTGTCTCCGCACTCAAACCCTTCACACTGCAGGAAGTTCCTCTCAGAGAGTCATGACAAACCCATCCAACGCTTCCCGCTGACCAGCCCTCACTACAACAGTTAGCCAATGGCAAAGTGATGGAAGCAGACAAGCACACCACCTGTGGATCAAAGAACCCACCGGAAAAGACAGTGTCTGCACCTCAAATCACCACTGGCTTGTATTACACCTCACTCTCAAGTTCCAGTCTCAAAAATTCAACCCCATACACACCCAGTCCACTGTAAACCCAGACGGCCCTGATGTGTCTGTGTGGAGCCTCACCTGTACACTGGTCTCCTGACACTTATGGTACTTATTTAGGATATGACATGTGATACATGATTTAAGTTCAATGCCCCATTAGACAGACAGAGAGAGAAAAAAAAAAAGCATAACAGCGGTACATAACGCAGACGGCGTTTATATTTATCATAAACGCTGTCTCCTAAACCCCCAGTGAGGCTAAGCACAGTAAACGAATGAGACTCTCGTTAGCCAAACAGTGAGTGAAGACTAGACGCTGTCTCCACACTGATGTCTGTCCTGAGAACAAAACACTCTGTCCCTGTTTTTTTCTATCCCTCCTTTGTCTACCTCTGGGGAAAAAAGAAAGAAAGAAAGAAAGAAAGAAAAACAGGAGAGGAGACTGAGTCCCATCAGGACCCCCTGTGGCTGTGTGGTTTGGGGAGAGTTTATTATTAGGTCTGGTCAATAAACGAGCAAAGAGCTCGGAGCCAAAACAAATACACAGTGGGACGGAGAGTCGTCCGTCTGAGGAGCCGTCAGGGACAAAGTACTGGATCCAGCCGCAGACTCCGCTCTGACGGAGTGAACCGTGTCTGAAGCGCGGCCCTGGCCCGTCGCTCAGCGCACACAGATAACACGACACGGGAACGTTTAAGGTATACATAGCACAGTGTATGTTACGTCAGTACGTTTCCAACTCTGAAATTAGTCTGAAAAAAAAGTCAGTATAATGATTTCTTTTCTGATCTAACGCTTGCACAGTGAACAAGCAGAGCTATGTTTGTTGACCTGTATGACTCAGACGGGAGTCACGGTCAGTCAGGACAACTCCAATAACTCAGGGTTTCAATCTGCTTCAGCAAAAATCCAAATGACTTACCTTCACCTCGCATTTCTTGTGGCATGAGAAGCGGCACACTAAAGACAAACAGAGAGAAGAGAAAAAAAAAACAGCACATTCATTCATTCATCCACAGACAACACTGACATACAAAAACAAGAGATAGAGTATACAGTCAAAACCACCCTGTCTTTACATCTGAATCACTGTATATTTATAGAGGCAGACTGGTGAAATAATGTAGTCTTACTCTAAAGAGAGAATAACACACAATCAAATGCAATAGCATATTAACAGTCTTATTCCACAATATTATCTCAGCTGTAAAGGTGTCACCAGTGACACTGATCTACATGTTGTAACGTAAGTTTCTAAGTTTGGAACGAGAATCGCATGACATCAGGGTGACTGTTTCCCAGCACCACTTACAGCCCTGTGAATCTACACACCTCCAGTTTGGCCACAAAGCCCCTGACAAAATGATTCCCTCTCTCATTACAGTCAACGCTGTGTCTGGAAGCCACACACTTCTTCTTCTTCTTCCTCTTCTTCATCTTCATCTTCTTCAAGATGTCAGTCACTAAAACTTTTCAAACTTCTTCCATGAAGTGCTCACTAACTCTGCTACCGACTGGTTAAAATATGACGGGTCATTTGGTAATCTTAAAAACAACGTCATCGAAAAGTAGTGAAATGCAATAGCGATGCGATAATGCAGCACGAATTGTCCTTTTGACCTTGGAAGGACACTCTAAAATCAGTTTATCACATTACTTCATAACACAACACAGGCCTGAAAAATTCAGCACAAAGGTTGATGGTGCCATGGTCTTTGTTCTGAATGATAATCCCAGCAGGCTAAGAATTTGAGGGCTTTGGTTAGAATCTAAACTGGTGAACTTAACCCAGTTTAAATCTGAACTGGTGAGTTTAACCTAGTTTAAATCTCAAGCACTATGATAGACCCTGGTGATGTGGCCAAGCTTTGAAAAGAGCAAGAAAGACAAAAATTCTTGGCCTTTTATACAATCTGTGCTTAGCATTTCATGTTCTCAGACTCACTGTCACTTTCCAGCAGGTTCACGACCAGCTTTCTCCAGTTTGGTCTCCTATTTTAATCCCTAAAATAGTCATTTAATCAACCACATGATTAAAAGCACAATGTCTGCACAAAAAAAACCCTCAAATTTGCAGGCGTGTGTGTGTGTGTGTGTGTGTCTGTGTGTGTGTGTGTGTGTGTGTGTGTGGGCGGGGGGCTGGGGGGGTCCAAACCTCCTAAAGCTCCTCACTGTGTGTCAGTACCCTGTCATAGGTCTGGCACACTCTAAGGATACTCATAAGGGACACAGTGTTTGCTGTGTGGTGAGACGGAGGTCATGGGGGGGGGGGGGGGGGGGGGGGTGTACAGTGTTTGCTGTGTGGTGAGACGGAGGTCATGGGGGCCTGACAGAAGGGCATTCACTCAGGAGGCGTGAGGGACAACTCGGGCCGCGGCCTTAAAAATCACCTCAGAGCCTTTTCACTGTCCCAGTTACGGGCAGTCAAACAGAACAGGCTGCAAACACAGGCCACAGGAAAACGCTTCCGCCCAGAACACGTCCAATCATATGTCACAGTTCCGTAACCGATCTTCTGTTAGAGAGGGCAACATCGCACAAACAACAGACACCTGATGTCACCTGAAGGCAAAATAATATTTAAAGGCAGTTTTAAATGCTTGGCTAATATGTCTATATTTTTAATATAATAACATAGTCTAACAGGTTTCCTGTTCTACTCAGTCCCACCACAATAATCAGCATTAGTTCTGCTTTTAGGAAGCTGATCTGGGATCAGCTGGTGTAGCCACTGCAGTGATCATCTCCATCTCAAAGACACTGCAGTGAGTGAAGGAAATTCTCTCACACAAAGGATGTTCAGCTCTGATTAAAGAAGCCGATTGAATATACTGCCATACATTCTACTCTACTGCCCTCTAGTGGCACCTTTAAGAAAACAGTATCCGAGGGGAGAGAAATGCAGGGTGTGTGTGTGTGTGTGTGTGTGTGTCCGTGTGTGTGTGTGTGCACGTGCACGTGCACGCCTTGGGGGGGCTGGTACAGGCTTGCATGCATACTTTTAACCACAGCATCTGATCAGAGCATTATTGTTGATCAGGCTGTAAAATCATTGCGTTGCAGTTGAGTATTGGTTGACCCGCACTGTGCTTGATCAGTATTCCTCACAGGTCGATATGCAACACTCCATTCCTCACACTGACTCTAATCATAAGTCAACATCCAACTTAACAGAACACACAGGTTTGCAACAGTGACAGATATTAGTGTCCTGTAATCACTCACCACACAGATGAGGATCACTCTGGTGTGATATGGCTTTGTTAATACATGCCCATACGATAAGGCAATAAGACACAGCAACTCTCATATCTGGGCCTCTATGTCTCACAGATTTCTCTCCACCTCCCTGTCAATCAGTGGCACCAGGGGACCCAACTGCCAGCCAGTAACATACTAGATCTCATGAATATTTCATTAGTAGAGCGTAAGGACATCCCCTCTGTGAAGCACTTGAGTCAGGCACACAGACAGCAGTTCATAGAGACTACACACTAAACCACTGGCAGCTCAGTGAAGCCGAGCCTGACACGCAGTGCTGAGAGAAGCTCTCGACACAGAGATGAAAAGAGGCATAGGCAGATTAATATGAATAAGTATTTCAATGCCTGAGGAATTTTAACCGCCAAAAGTCTGCGCAGCGAAACAAAAGAATGAGTGAAACGGGGTTTTTTTTTTTTTTGGTTTGTTTCTTTACTATAAATGTGTTTGATTTCTTTACAGTAGCTTATACATTAGCAGGACGTTTGCATGATCTTGGAACAGCATCTGACGATCCATAGTGAACGTGCCACCGTGCATCACGCCTGAACGTGGATGCAGAAAGTTCACAGATGGTTGGAAGCAGTCGGTGCCTTTAAAAGTGACATTACATTCGTTCCTCCCTCTGAAACAAGTCAACACACTCTGTCGGCAATGATGTGAATCTCGTGGTGAGACGTCTACAGGGCTCTGGGTGTTTTCTGCTTTAACCATAAGGAGAAATGTCTTTGCTGACTCTCTGCATGTCTGTCTATAACAGCGCGGATGTGGTTCTGTCCATAATAAACACTGGACCCAACAGTGCATCACTATTTACATTTCCCAGGGTCCAGAAGTACCATGACTGTTCATTCATTTTAGTGAATACTGTGAAACATGTAAAGTGTTATACACCAGCAGGGAGAGAAAGAGTTCTCTGTCTTGCATAGGAGGGACAGAGAATCATATAAATAATGCCTTAGTTTTCTACCTGGCCTCACGAAACAGAAACCAAACGCTAAGGTGTGAAAGAACGTCAATATTTGATATTTTTCTGTGGGAAACCGTCAGTATATGTGGTTGCGGTTCCACACTCTGTCCATTAGGTGCCGCTATTCCTCCTTTCCCTAATCTAATTTTCAATCTTGTCACCATCTCACAGACGTTGCTTCATTGTAAAATGCTACAGACAAGATTGTCAGACCACAGAGTTAGGGTTACGGAGTGTAACATACTAACTTTTCACACATACACCTGAGCAACGTCTCTTAGGATTATGAAACAAACCAGGTGATAACTTCCATGAGAAATACTGAGATGTTTCTAAATCTGATCAAATTGGGTTATTATGCTATTGGAAGATCTTCATCATCCACCACTAAGGCCTGATTAATATCATGCATATGAGAGGCGTTCAGTTTGCATTAGCACCAGTCTGATTGTAGCAACTCCCCTGCTCTGGAGCCCATGGACAGTTACAAAGGGAGGGACAAAGAGACAGAGAGACAGACAGAGAGAGAGAGAGAGACAGTGAAGGAGAGAGAGACAGAGAAAGAGAGAGAGACAGAGAGAGAGAAAGAGAGACAGTGTGACCACCATCCAGTTCTCTGTGTGACTGTCCAAGCAGGCTGCCCCAGTTTGGCTTTGTTTGTTTGGCACTGAGTACATGGCTCTTTTCTGCCGCCAGCTTTTTATCTGGGGTAATGCAGTATGGCTAATTTTAACAGCAGTCTGCCTGACACACGCTACCAGTGGAGCCTCATCTATATGGATAACTGTGAGAGAGTTTGTGACTGTGTGTATGTGGTGTGTGTGTGTGTGTGGTGTGTGGTGTGTGTGTGTGTGTGTGTGTGTGTGTGTGTGTGTGTGTGTGTGTGTGTGTGTGTGAGTGTGAGTGTGTGTGAAACATCAAAGCACTTTGTTCTTGACGCGTCTCAGAGTCATTCTCATTTAACTACGACACAAACAGTGAAACCTGCAAAGATAAAAAGAATATCTGGCAGAACCCTTACTGTCTGATGTTCTCATAACATTTAAAGCATCTTCAACAAAACTGTAAAGAAATGCATAAGACTCCCTTAAACATATACGTGTTTTTAAAGCGTAGCCCTGTAGTATGCGAAAGGCTTGCAGCTATAGTAGCTGTCCATACCACAGTGCTGAAGTCTGATACTAGACTCAACATTAGCAGGGTCACTGTATTTAGTGACCTGATTCGTCTGGGGACGTCCATTACCCATACTCTACTGAGGCGTCTGGATAATTAGATCCTGTCTCCCTGAAGACTACTGACTACAGGACACAGTGCTGTGTTTTAAGGCTACAGGACACAGTGCTGTGTGGTAAGGCTACAGGACATAGCGCTGTGTGGTAAGACTACAGGACACCGCGCTGTGTGGTGAGACTACAGGACACAGTGCTGTGTGGTAAGACTACAGGACACCGCGCTGTGTGGTGAGACTACAGGACACAGTGCTGTGTGGTAAGACTACAGGACACAGTGCTGTGTGGTAAGACTACAGGACACAGTGCTGTGTGGTAAGACTACAGGACACAGTGCTGTGTTTTAAGACTACAGGACACAGTGCTGTGTGGTGAGACTACAGGACACAGTGCTGTGTGGTGAGACTACAGGACACAGTGCTGTGTGGTAAGACTACAGGACACAGTGCTGTGTGGTAAGACTACAGGACACAGTGCTGTGTTTTAAGGCTACAGGACACAGTGCTGTGTTTTAAGGCTACAGGACACAGTGCTGTGTTTTAAGGCTACAGGACACAGTGCTGTGTGGTGAGACTACAGGACACAGTGCTGTGTGGTGAGACTACAGGACACAGTGCTGTGTGGTGAGACTACAGGACACAGTGCTGTGTTTTAAGACTACAGGACACAGTGCTGTGTTTTAAGGCTACAGGACACAGTGCTGTGTGGTAAGACTACAGGACACAGTGCTGTGTGGTAAGACTACAGGACACAGTGCTGTGTTTTAAGGCTACAGGACACAGTGCTGTGTTTTAAGGCTACAGGACACAGTGCTGTGTTTTAAGGCTACAGGACACAGTGCTGTGTGGTGAGACTACAGGACACAGTGCTGTGTGGTAAGACTACAGGACACAGCGCTGTGTTTTAAGGCTACAGGACACAGTGCTGTGTGGTGAGACTACAGGACACAGTGCTGTGTGGTAAGACTACAGGACACAGTGCTGTGTGGTAAGACTACAGGACACAGCGCTGTGTTTTAAGGCTACAGGACACAGCGCTGTGTGGTGAGACTACAGGACACAGTGCTGTGTGGTAAGACTACAGGACACAGTGCTGTGTGGTGAGACTACAGGACACAGTGCTGTGTGGTAAGACTACAGGACACAGTGCTGTGTTTTAAGACTACAGGACACAGTGCTGTGTGGTGAGACTACAGGACACAGCGCTGTGTGGTGAGACTACAGGACACCGCGCCTTGTGGTAAGACTACAGGACACCGCGCTGTGTGGTGAGACTACAGGACACAGTGCTGTGTGGTGAGACTACAGGACACAGTGCTGTGTGGTAAGACTACAGGACACAGTGCTGTGTTTTAAGACTACAGGACACAGTGCTGTGTGGTGAGACTACAGGACACAGTGCTGTGTGGTGAGACTACAGGACACCGCGCTGTGTGGTGAGACTACAGGACACCGCGCTGTGTGGTAAGACTACAGGACACAGTGCTGTGTGGTAAGACTACAGGACACAGCGCTGTGTTTTAAGGCTACAGGACACAGTGCTGTGTTTTAAGGCTACAGGACACAGTGCTGTGTGGTGAGACTACAGGACACAGTGCTGTGTTTTAAGGCTACAGGACACAGTGCTGTGTGGTAAGACTACAGGACACAGTGCTGTGTGGTGAGACTACAGGACACAGTGCTGTGTGGTGAGACTACAGGACACAGTGCTGTGTTTTAAGACTACAGGACACAGCGCTGTGTTTTAAGGCTACAGGACACAGTGCTGTGTGGTAAGACTACAGGACACAGTGCTGTGTGGTAAGACTACAGGACACAGCGCTGTGTGGTAAGACTACAGGACACAGCGCTGTGTTTTAAGGCTACAGGACACAGTGCTGTGTGGTGAGACTACAGGACACAGTGCTGTGTGGTGAGACTACAGGACACAGTGCTGTGTGGTAAGACTACAGGACACAGTGCTGTGTTTTAAGACTACAGGACACAGTGCTGTGTGGTGAGACTACAGGACACAGTGCTGTGTGGTGAGACTACAGGACACCGCGCTGTGTGGTAAGACTACAGGACACCGCGCTGTGTGGTGAGACTACAGGACACAGTGCTGTGTGGTGAGACTACAGGACACAGTGCTGTGTGGTAAGACTACAGGACACAGTGCTGTGTTTTAAGGCTACAGGACACAGTGCTGTGTGGTAAGACTACAGGACACAGTGCTGTGTGGTAAGGCTACAGGACACAGTGCTGTGTGGTAAGACTACAGGACACAGTGCTGTGTTTTAAGGCTACAGGACACAGTGCTGTGTTTTAAGACTACAGGACACAGTGCTGTGTTTTAAGACTACAGGACACAGCGCTGTGTGGTGAGACTACAGGACACAGCGCTGTGTGGTGAGACTACAGGACACAGCGCTGTGTGGTGAGACTACAGGACACAGTGCTGTGTTTTAAGACTACAGGACACAGTGCTGTGTTTTAAGGCTACAGGACACAGCGCTGTGTGGTGAGACTACAGGACACAGTGCTGTGTGGTAAGACTACAGGACACAGTGCTGTGTGGTAAGGCTACAGGACACAGTGCTGTGTTTTAAGACTACAGGACACAGTGCTGTGTTTTAAGGCTACAGGACACAGTGCTGTGTGGTAAGACTACGGGACACAGTGCTGTGTGGTAAGACTACAGGACACAGTGCTGTGTGGTGAGACTACAGGACACAGTGCTGTGTGGTAAGGCTACAGGACACAGCGCTGTGTTTTAAGACTACAGGACACAGTGCTGTGTGGTGAGACTACAGGACACAGTGCTGTGTGGTAAGACTACAGGACACAGCGCTGTGTGGTAAGACTACAGGACACAGTGCTGTGTGGTGAGACTACAGGACACAGCGCTGTGTTTTAAGGCTACAGGACACAGTGCTGTGTGGTAAGACTACAGGACACAGTGCTGTGTTTTAAGACTACAGGACACAGTGCTGTGTGGTAAGACTACAGGACACAGCGCTGTGTTTTAAGGCTACAGGACACAGTGCTGTGTGGTGAGACTACAGGACACAGTGCTGTGTGGTGAGACTACAGGACACAGTGCTGTGTGGTAAGACTACAGGACACAGTGCTGTTTTAAGACTACAGGACACAGTGCTGTGTGGTGAGACTACAGGACACAGTGCTGTGTGGTAAGGCTACAGGACACAGCGCTGTGTGGTAAGACTACAGGACACAGTGCTGTGTGGTGAGACTACAGGACACAGTGCTGTGTGATGAGACTACAGGACACAGTGCTGTGTGGTAAGACTACAGGACACAGTGCTGTGTTTTAAGACTACAGGACACAGTGCTGTGTTTTAAGGCTACAGGACACAGTGCTGTGTGGTAAGGCTACAGGACACAGTGCTGTGTGGTAAGACTACAGGACACAGTGCTGTGTTTTAAGACTACAGGACACAGTGCTGTGTGGTGAGACTACAGGACACAGTGCTGTGTGGTAAGGCTACAGGACACAGCGCTGTGTGGTAAGACTACAGGACACAGTGCTGTGTGGTGAGACTACAGGACACAGTGCTGTGTGGTGAGACTACAGGACACAGTGCTGTGTGGTAAGACTACAGGACACAGTGCTGTGTTTTAAGACTACAGGACACAGTGCTGTGTTTTAAGGCTACAGGACACAGTGCTGTGTGGTAAGGCTACAGGACACAGTGCTGTGTGGTAAGACTACAGGACACAGTGCTGTGTGGTAAGGCTACAGGACACAGTGCTGTGTTTTAAGACTACAGGACACAGTGCTGTGTGGTGAGACTACAGGACACAGTGCTGTGTGGTAAGACTACAGGACACAGTGCTGTGTGGTAAGACTACAGGACACAGTGCTGTGTGGTAAGGCTACAGGACACAGTGCTGTGTTTTAAGGCTACAGGACACAGTGCTGTGTGGTAAGACTACAAGACACAGTGTCAGTCGGATCGGACATTAAATGGACTTTACCCGCTCCCTAGTACGAGGTTCGTGTAATATCCGACTGAATGCATGTGCGATTAGAGCAGATCATGATCCAGAGAATTCACAGCCAGCGTGTGGGCGTGTTGATGACGTTTCTATCATGCTACTGGCGTGAAACCGGAACGACACAAACATCCGGGGGGGTGAAGGAAAAGGGTCGTTGACACAAAGACGACACCAAAAATGTCTAAATGGAGAGACGACGAAATTCAGGAAGTTCTGTCGGCGAGGTCCGGCGCCAAAATTTGTCAACCAAAAGTCGGTTAGCCTCGTCCACCGACGTGCCGTAAACATCTTTTTCGTGTCGCATCCTGCCTCCCACACACTCTACCCCAGGTGCCATCCCTCACCTAAACCAAACGAAGTATTTCCAGTAGGTGAGAATGCGTCTGACACGGACAGCCTCCTGTTGTGTGCCTCGTGTGTGAAAGGGCCTGATTCTGCGGACATAGCCCATAGTTCATATGTGGAAATGGCTTGGGACACAGTGCAGTGTGTGAATAATCAATTCTGTGTCAAACTGAGATGGGTTTATCAATAAGAGTGTGTTAGCTGTTGTTTAAGCCAGTGGGAGAGTCATCCTTCATCTCCACGAAGACATATATGTCACTGTTACAGACTCAAAGTCTTTCCGTTTAGTCTCTATACAAACCCACACAACCTCACAGCTAAAAATAAAGGAACGGAAATGGCACTGATAATGACAGAAGAGACAAACGCACTTTAGAAAGGCAATCAAAGGTTGTCCTCACTGCAAACAGTAAAAACATACCTAAAAATAACTCTACAGCTAAATTTACTCCAGAGAAGTATGTCAATAAACGAGGAGACAAAGGAAAGTTCGAGGGAATGTATGTGTTTTGAGTGAATATGAATGTGTTCGAGGGAATGTATGTTTTGAGTGAATATGTGTGCATGTTTGAGTGAATATGTGTGTTTGTGCATGTGCTTTAAGTGCATGTATGTGTGTGTTTGAGGGAATGTATGTGTTTTGAGTGAATGTGTGCATTTGTGTGTGCATGTTTATGTGTGTTGAATATGTGAATATGAGTGAATGAATATGTTTGTATTTTCAGTGCATGTGTATGTGTGTGTTTTGGGTGAGCATGTGTGTGTTTTAAGTGAATGTGTGTGTGTGTGTGTGTGTGTGTGTGTGTGTGTGTGTGTGTGTGTGTGTGTGTGTGTGTGTTTTAGGTGAATGTGTGTGTGTGTTTTTGAGTGAATGTGTGTGTGTGTGTGTGTGTGTTTTAAGTGAATGTGTGTGTGTGTGTGTTGTAAGTGAATGTGTGTGTGTGTGTGTGTGTGTGTGTGTGTGTGTTTATACTAACCTCTGCAGACCAGCCCTTCCTTGGTCACGGCCTGCCTACAGACTCCACAGCTCTTGGCTTTCTTAAAGTTCTTCACTTTAAAGGTGTGGGAGTGAACACCCTCAAACTCCTCTGGCTGCAAAGACAACACAAAGGACAGATTCATCACACTACGGCACATTTAAAGTTATTCATTCATCTTATTTATTTAACGTAATGTCTGCATCAGAGGTCACGTGGCTTTGGAGTGACCCTGATGTCAAATGTCTTGCTCGGGGTCACACTGGCGTCAGTGGATTATACTTGGGGTTAGAACTAGGGCTGGGCAATAAAACGATAACAATAATGATCACAACATAATTTTCCTCAATAGAAATATAACAAATGTTCGATAAATGTTCGGTATAATGTCCATGCCGCGATAGCATGCACAGAAATGAATCAAGAACTGCCAGTCATGTTGCAGGAATAGGGGTATGCATTTTACGCTGGAATAGGGGTATGCATATTAGGCTGGAATAGGGGTATGCATATTACGCTGGAATAGGGGTATGCATATTACGCTGGAATAGGGGTATGCATATTAGGCTGGAATAAGGGTATGCATATTAGGCTGGAATAGGGGTATGCATATTAGGCTGGAATAGGGTATGCATATTAGGCTGGAATAAGGGTATGCATATTAGGCTGGAATAAGGGTATGCATATTACGCTGGAATAGGGGTATGCATATTACGCTGGAATAGGGGTATGCATATTACGCTGGAATAAGGGTATGCATATTACGCTGGAATAGGGGTATGCATATTACGGTGAGAGGTATAGATTCAGGCCGGCACGTGGTGTTGTTTACAGACGCAGTGGCTGACAGGCTTGTAGTTGGAGCAGAATAAGCAAAATAAGCGAAATGAGCGACACTGAGGAAAAAGCAGTGCCCATGACCAGCTCAAAGGGTGAGGACATCATCGACATGAAAGGTCACTCAACTTCAGTCATTTGGAGATATTTTGTAATCCCACTAAAAACAGAGCAGCGTGCACCGCAAACTGTGCTGAAAACACGTGCCATCAAAGACAGGCAACACCATAAACCTGTTTCGTCATTTGAAACAATATCGCCCATTAGAACAAAGTAAGTAAGTAAGTAAAAAATTACAGTCCCAAACCAGTGTTGTTAGTGGACCCTCGACAAGCACCAGGCCAGTAACGAAAAGACACAGACACATCACAAATGCAATTACATATTGCATTGCAAAAGATATGCTTCCCATTAGCACTGTCAAAAATGAGGGATTGGATTCTATTATTTGTTTTATTTATTAACATTGTCCTTTAAAACACTTTTAAACTTTGCAGTCTGAGCCATCTTACATGTGTGCTGC
>NC_044502.1:1742500-1745000 GCF_902362185.1 Chanos chanos | reverse complement strand
AACCAATCTCCAACCATCAACCGACCACAAACCACCAACCAACCCCAAACCACAAACCACCAACCAACCAACCTCCAATCATCAACAATCAACCAGCAATCTCTCTCTTTCTCTATATCAATATCTCCCTCTCCCTTCTTCTTTCTCTTTCTCTCTCTCTTTCTCTTTTATTTTCTCCACACCTCAGTCTTCCCCTCTCTCTTTCTTTCTTTTTTCTCTCTCTCTCTCACTCTCTCAATCTCACCCCCCCCCCCCCCCCCCCCCCCCCGCCAACCACCCCCACCACCACATCCCTCCTGCCTGAACATGCACATGCATATGGGAGATTAAGGGGAGACAGGAGACGCTGTGAGAGGACTGCGATGTTCCCAGCAGGCCACACAGACTGGAGATTGACTGGGCCTTTCTCTACCAGACAACCACAGACCGGAGCTCGACTGGGCCTTTCTCTACCAGACAAACCCTCGCACACAGGCAGGATTACAGACTCCGCCATCAAAGCTTAACATCTGCCGACTCAAGTCTCGTCCCCTCTAACAGTCATTCACAAGCACACGCCCTGCCTCCCTCAGCCCGAGGCGTAGCCTCTTCTGGAGAAAAGCACGGCACAGATGGAGTTAAGAATTCAATGTCCTTACGGCAGGAGGCAGTCTGGTGTCTGCTTTTGCTGAGTACGGAACGTTGTGTTGGATAGGGACAGACATTTAATTCCATGGGAATGAGGATGGCTACTCCTGGAGTTTAAGGAGCTTGGGTTAGGGCAAATAAGCTAACATATGAGATTAATAAACTAACATATCAGAGTTATAAACTAACATATTAGGGTTGTAAACTAATAAACCAGAGTAATAAACTAACATATCAGAGTAATAAACTAACATAGTTTAACATATCAGAGTAATAAGTTAATATATCCGAGTGTTATGCTACCATAGCTACTCTGAACAGATGTACTTTATTATCATATGTTTATGATAACTACATCTCTTTGGAGAGAGTTAAGTATTTTTGGAGTGAGTTAAATTTGGAGTGAGTTAAATATTTGGTAAAATTGTATGTACACAGGGTGTACACAGTATTTACATAGCACTGGGTGTGACTCCTGTTTCTGTACCAACCTCAGAATGAGTCTTTCTTTTCTTTTTTCTTTTTCTTTTTTTGTTTTATTCAAATTCAAAGCAGCAATGACACTTATATTTTTGTGTAGTGTAATCCAGTGTAGTATTCTCACAGTACATATTCTCTCATAAACCATACCTATGTTTTCACTGGTACTGTAATACAAACTAATCAACAGAGTAACAACTGTTGGTGCAAAAGTAACTTTTGTGTGTTGTCTTCAAAGATCTACGTCCATAAGTAAAAGGGAACAGAGAATTCATCACACACATGGGTGTGTATTAATGGTGAGGAATTCAGCACATTTTCAATGTCTTTTTATGTCTTCACATGTTAATGTTTCTCTGTGCTGTGAAACATCTTGACTGACTTTGCTGAGAGAGAGGCAGGCACTGGCCCAAACTGGAAGATATATCTTACCCCTGTAAACTGCCCAAACCTGAGGACAGGCCCTACACCTGTAAACTGCCCAAACCTGAGGACAGGCCCTACACCTGTAAACTGCCCAAACCTGAGGACAGGCCTTACACCTGTAAACTGCCCAAACCTGAGGACAGGCCCTACACCTGTAAACTGCCCAAACCTGAGGACAGGCCCTACCCCTGTAAACTGCCCAAACCTGAGGACAGGCCCTACACCTGTAAACTGCCCAAACCTGAGGACAGGCCCTACCCCTGTAAACTGCCCAAACCTGAGGACAGGCCTTACCCCTGTAAACTGCCCAAACCTGAGGACAGGCCCTACACCTGTAAAGTGCCCAAAGGAGTGTTGTATCTTACAATATCTCTTCTCCCCAAAGACCATGTCTGCACTCAGTCAGCTCTAATCAATGCTTTCATATCAGTTTCACATTCGTCAATGAGTACTACAAGGCAGCTCACTGAAAAACTACATAACTCACAGACAGACACACACACACACACACACACAGAGCCCAGTCCACTCCCTGCCGGCAGACATGATTAATGAGCTTGCGGTTGTCACAGCAACAGGCTCGGGTTGTAGCAGCAAACACCTCCGAGCTTCGCAGTGCGAACGTGCGAACGGCTGCCACGACCCTCCGGTGACCCCGTTTTTCCCATCAGCCTTTTCACCTGGCAGTTTTTCCCTCTGTGGAGGTCGTTTCTGGCCGTTTGTCAACAGTTTACAGGCCCAAGTTACCCCGAGCTGCTACCTCACAGAGGCGGCTAATCGACCTCCCGCACAGACAGCGGAGGGCAGACTGACAGGACGGCTGGGCTGAACATCTGTTTTCTGTCTGTCGTGAGCGTGGGAACTGAGGGGAAGTTTAGGCCAACGGTGCATCAGCGCCAATCGCAAAAATAGCTACAAATGTAGAAGATTATGCAAGTTTTATTCGTTGCAGTGACCTGCTGAGGCC
>NC_044502.1:1715000-1735000 GCF_902362185.1 Chanos chanos | reverse complement strand
GACATAGCACAGTCAGTCTACCCTGATAGTATTCTAAAGATTCAGTTTCATACATTTACATCCACATGAAACACCTGTCTCTCTCTCTTCTCTCAGGTCCAGACTGGCCGATGGATGTGTTTTTTGAATATTCTCTTTTTTCAGTAATCTCAGTGTCAAGTCTTTAGCTGAGTGGCAGCGTAGGCTAATAATCAGCTCAGCTAGAGAGTGAGGAGCCTTAAGCAGCCACAGTCTCCAGTCCATTTTACACTGATGTACTCAGGAACAGAGCCTGCAACTGACTACAACGGCTGTTACCACACACACACACACACACACACACACACACACACGTGCGCTCGTGCACACACACACACACACACACACACACACACACATACACACACACGCACACACACACACACACACATACACACACACATGCACACACACACACGCACACACACACACACACGTGCGCTCGTGCACACACACACACAAACACACACACACACGCATGCACACACACATGCACGCACACACACACACAGAATTTGTAGGCGGGCGTGGGGCGGTTGGACTGAGAGGAGGAAAAGAAATTTGTTGCTGTCACTATTCCTCCAACCCTCTCTTCATCCATCCATCCATCCATCCATCCATCCATCCATCCATCCATGTCTCTATCCATCCATTCATCAATCCATCCTTTCATTTTGCGATGGTATATAACACTAATGGAGACTGCAGTAACATGAGTTCAGTGGCCTCAGATAACACAAGACAGCGCATAAGGTTCACACCACAGTCCCATTCATGCTTTTAAGCCATGGCATCTCCAGTATTTCTAGTTTACAATCTCTGGATGGATTTCGGTCACTGGATAGAGAGTGAATTCCAAAATAAAAGTCTTTAGGTTTCAGTGATGAGGACGGTGTAACAGTCATTTTTAGAGCAGTCCTCAGAGTGAGCAGACTGTAGACTTAAACTCAGTCTGTCAGTGAAACACAGAGAGCTTCATACAGCTCCATACAGGAGAAACCCATCACAGAGTTAAAGGCAACAGCAGCACCTGTTTTCAATTTACAGCAAATTAGAATCCAGTCAGGAACAATGGTTTCTTTTGTGTCTGCCAGTCTGCACACACACACACACACATACACACACACACACACACACACACACACACATACACACACACGCACACACGCACACACGCACACACACATACACACACACACACACATACACACACACACACACACACACACACACACACACACACATACACACACACGCACACACGCACACACACACACACATACACACACACACACACATACACACACACACACACACACACACACACACCAGAATCAAAGTTAGGTAGTGCAGTTAGTGTAATAGCAGTATAATAATTACAGTGCTATTATCCCAGAACCAAAAACGACAAGAGACGTCTCGGAGGCTTGTGTTCGGGGGCTTTTGAGATCAGCTCTGGGGAAACTGCAGGTGACCTGGATCCAAACGCTGGGCACACTGCCCTGTGTTCTGTTATCACAAAGCAGCATCTTCTGCTGTCAGCAACGGTGAGCCCAATAATTAACAGTGGTGATAAGATTCAGGACAAATCAATGCTGGATTAGGCCGGACTACATGACGTGCATGGGGTCACACGGCTGGACGACAGACGCATACGGATGAAAAAACAACTGAAGGACGTCTGACACTGTCTTCACGGACGCCCCGTTTACACCAATAAAACAATTAGCTTCTGACTTCACCGGAGAATTAAGCGATTCGTTAACTAGACGTTAATTATTGTAAATCGGGGACGGTGTTTGTGATGCTAAATTTAGATCATCAGAAGTTGCATGTGTCTCTATGAGTGTAAAAGTACAAAAAAAACAACAGGTTGAAATGTGATGGGTGAAGGGAGACAGGAAACAGAGGAGAGAACAGTGAGGAACAGGGGGAACAGGTCCATCACAGAAAGCTTCGCCCTGAAGGCAAAGAGTTTGGTGAGAGGGCGATAGAACAGGACTGTGCCCACCACAGTGCGCAGGGTGCTGGGTTGCTCTCAGACCACGCTGGGGGTTTGGATGGAGACAAAGGAAGAGGCTTCGCTCACGCTATGGAATCATGGAATCTACCTGGGTGAAGTTGCATGTTTTTCCAAGAAAGCAAAAGAGAGAGAGAGAAAGAGAGAGAGAGAGAAAGCTCTGCCTGAATTTCCCCCAGGGGTGCCTTTCACGACTGTCACTTCCTGCTCCCTGTCGGCGTGCCAAAGCACTTAAGCGGGACGCTGCGTCTCCAAGGACAACCCGGGACTGTCAGTTTTGCAGCAGCGAGTGGAGCTGAAAGAGGCATTCTCTAAACAAGGCTTTATCGAAAGAGACGGGGTGATTTCTGTAAGCTGATGGCAGATGGTACTGTGGGACAGATCATAGACGATCACATTGTCAAAAACTGATCGAGAGAATGACATTGATGTCTTATTCATATTTTGAGTCAACATCCTCATCATCTTCATCATCATCATCATCGTCGTCATCATCATTATCATCATCATAAGAGCAGTTACACCCTTCTCATAATTACTCATGCGTACCTTTGAGACAGAAAGGAGAGAGTGAGGGACAGAGATAAATGGGGGAACGAAGGAGACATACACAAAGAAAGATAAAGAAAGAGAGAGAGCGACAGAGAGAAGAAGAGGAAGAAGAGGAGGAAGAAGAAGTGGAAGAAGAAGAGGAAGAAGAAGAAGAAGAAGAAGAAGAAGAGGAAAGCAGGCTCTCGTTTTCTCACCAAGCGGCAGGCCAAGAATTCACCACAAAACTTACCCCATCCTCTCCAGACTAGCGATATCTTAAGATCAACGAAACACACGGCACATCTGTCATCTTAACGCATCCCACCAATGAAAACTCTACTTTTGTTTGGGCAGGAGCAGCTCCAGGAAGCGCTGAGAGACCTGCCGCTTTGAGATACCAGCTGGGTTTTCATTTTAAAGGCAATGACGCCCTCTCTAAGGTCTTTTTCAGTTTCAGCAGTAGTATGAGTGAGCAGGCGACCAACAGATGACAGAACTGAGAGGACAGCAGCTTGTTTCTCACAGGTTTGAACACTGACATGGAACAAGGGAATCTTAAAAATCAAAATGATATTTTTGATTGATTTATTTGTTTATGTAATTTCTCTACATGAAACAATATATATATAACGGCTTCATCATAGACACTTGTGACACACACACACAAACAGTCAAGATTTCTGCAAGCAAGGGTCTATATTTAATTTTTGTTCAACTGCCACACAACAACAATAAGTGAAGCCGGTGAACAGCTGGTAGCCTACATCTTCCCCATTGCTTTTCACAGAGTGCTTTATTTTGATCTGGGCTTGTTCCAATAAACACGACACACTCACTTCCTCCTCTGCTTTCTCTTCGTATCTGTATGCCAGCGAGGCCTCTAGCCTCATACAGAGACTGTGGACGACAGGGGCATGCTTCGAGATCCCTTTACCACGATTTCCGATCGGTCAGAAAACATGATTTTGAGGACAAAGTAGTATCACTAGAAACACCGTAATGACCCCAGGGAAAAATAAAACTGGGCTATCTTGTACCCATGTAGCCGGCTTACGGAAATGTCTATGGATTCAGAAACGCACACCTGCATTTACAGTGTTCCCTGGACATGGGCTGATTGGAACTGCAGAGATGTTTCTATGACACTGAGCCAGGGTTCATGTGAAAGAACAGGGCCACAGCTATTCAGTCACAGACCAGTCAGAGTACTGGTCTAATCAGTCATATACTCCATACCCACTGAACTGAGAGGAATAAGGAATGTAACTTATAAATATATTGATGCGTTAGTTCAAGAGTTTAGCTCAATCACAAATGAAAATGTTGAGCACTTCATTTTTGAGGGATTTTCTTTTTCTTTTTTTTTGACAAAGCATATTAGTTCATGATGTTATCTGTCAGACTGGGATAATTAGTTTGAGTCAAGACCTATCAGCAACCACCAGCGACAGCCGGGGTTTAAATGCAGGGCTATGACCTGAAATGTTAAAATACAAAAACAAAACAGAACAACAAAGACTGAAATATTCCTCTCGAAATCATGCGTCATCATTCCGTGAGACAGTCAACTGTACGGGTCATTTTCCTGTCTCATCACTCTGAGGACCAGTCCTGCAGTACAGGCTCCTGTGATGTGTTTGGAAAACATACATGAACGATCCAAGCACATGCTAGGCCTCCGCTATATTTCATTTATATGATCAAGTGACCAGTGACAAAATCAAACCTCTGACATAATGGCTTATGACTTATGACATAAACAAACTTCTTTTCCAATTGGTCAGCCTGTCCTTCCAACCCAAAGCTTATGCTACAGTTCACCATACCAACATTAGCGCATGCTAGCACAGGCTAATTCTCACTGAGACCAATGCAGGGAGATTCAGTGTTCAATTCACTGTGTGGAGAACTCTCAGGTTCCTTTAAGAAGTGGCGATGTCATTTCCTGCCTCTCAATTTTTCTTCTGTCTTTCATGAACTTATGTCATCACACACACACACACACACAGAGTGACCTCAGTTGTCTAAACATGCCGTCTCATCTCATTACATTGTATTACATTGTAGTTATTTAGCCGACACTTTTATCCAAAGCGACTTACAAGTGGGGAGACAATTCAACCTCCTATATATATAGAGGCCTATGAGTAAGCACTAAGTATTACATCTGACCAATGGGGGCAACGCGCAAGCACTACATGTGAGTTTTCTTTCAAGGCAAAGAGCGGGAGATTAGGTAAAGAAGAACGCAGTAGGTGCGAGTAAGGCATGTTAGGTGATAGGAGAGGAGGAGCTCTCGGAAGAGGTGAGTCCTCAAGAGATTCTTGAAGATAGAGAGGACGCCCCAGCTCTGATGGCAGATGGTAGCTCGTTCCGCTATCGGGGAACCATAAACGAAAACAGTCTGGACATGTTCCATGCCATGTTCCTTGGAGGAACGCAGTGGGCGAGAAGGAGCATAAGCGTTTATTAGCCAGTTGAGGTAGATGGGTGCAGACCCAGAAGTCACTCTGTAAGCGAGCATTGGTAGCTTGAATTTGATTTGGGCGGCCATGGGAAGCCAGTGGAGGTCAGTGCGTAGCGATGTGACATGTGCCCTTTTAGACTGATCGAAAACCAGACGCGTCGCTGCGTTCTGAACCATCTGTAAGGGTTTCACTGTGCCTGCTGAGAGACCCGCTGGAAGGGCATTGCAGCAGTCAAGCCAAGAGATAACCATGGCCTGTACCAAGAGTTGGGTGCCATACTGAGTCAAGTAAGGCCTGATTTTCCTCATGTTGTAAAGTGCGAAGCAGCAAGACCGGGGGACCGATGCAGCATGGTCAGAGAAGGATAGCCGGTCATCAATCATGACACCCAGGTTTCACACTACTTTGGTTGGGGTTAGGGATGAAGTCGTGATTTTTATGTTGATATTGTGGTGGATCGATTGAATGGCTGGGATGACCAAGAGGTCAGTCTTAGAGAGGTCCAGTTGTCTAGTTCTCTCTTCTGTTATAACATTTTCTTACCAACGCGGTGACATCTATCCAGAAGCTATCCACAGTTCCATGGGGGATGATGAAAAAGAGAAGTTCAATAGCTCCAATCATTTTGGAGTATGTTATATTGTTTGTTTGGTGCACACTGAAGCATATATCAGAAAGGATAACGTAAGCTGAAAGATCATATATTTCAGGTTTCTTTAATGGTGTTTGTCATGGTGTGTTTTCACAAATAGATGCACTTCTGGGACGAAGTTGCGATATAGTTGTGTGAAGTTTTCCAACACTGTTCAAAGCACGCTTTTTGCACCCCATTCAGATTAACCTCTTCTTTTCTCAGAGAGTGTTTCATACATGTTTCCATTCCCCGGGTGACATCTGTAGCTGAGCAGGTTGCTAAACCTATGAGTGTGTATGTATCTTCTCTCTGAACAATCTGTCTGAGCTTTGTTTTCAGTGTAAACTGTGGGCTGCACATCTGTCAGTCCACTGTAATGTGCTTGTTTCAGTTCTAACCCAACACTCCTCGCATGATCATCTAATCATCAGCCTCTTGCTTGGTTCAGGCACAAGAAAAGGGTTCAAATCCACACACCAGCTGACAACTTCAGAACTTGGAATGTTCCTGGAGAACCGGAATTTATTGCAGAAGAATGCTGTGGGACCAAAGTTCTAATCCAGTGTTCCAGAACTTCCAAGATACAAGGCAAATCAATCCCAATATGTTCCTGCTACCATAGATCCTCAACAACACAATCAGCTAGCGAAGACGCGCACGATAGCTTCAGTCAGACCCTGAGCGGTTCAGGTGCACACCGGACGAGAAAAGGAGGGTTTATTTTTCCCCGTAGTCCCGGCTGGAGCACGGATGGGTAAAAAGGGCCTGGTTGAAGTGTAGAAGGGGACAGGGAGAGAGAACCGTGCTCCCTCTCCTTTGCCTACCGACCCAGGAGCAGCAGAGAGGTGCAGCTGATGGCCAAGCTGGGAGAGAAAGCACTCAGCATCATGCAAACACGGAAGCAGCAGATTAAATTATACACGAGAACAGGAGAACAGAAATAGCTCCTGAGCCTCACTGGCACGGACCAGCCCGGCAGAGGAGAGAAAGCCTCTCTCTCCCTATGCTGAAAAAGCGCAAAAAAAAAAAAAAAAATTGGAAATAAAAATAAAAATATTTAAAATAAATGAGAGAAATATTAATCAATGTACAACAGAACCTCTCATTAGACGGGCCAAAGGACAGCACTGCACAAGGTCACAAACATCTGTCTCTTTAGATCTATGCAGGTCTATAACAAGCAACATCACAGTTCTCACACACACTCACACGCACACACACACACACACTCTCATTTTCACGTGTTAGAGGTGGTTTGGTCAGCCTAGTTTCAGCTGAAGCCAAGACCCAGAAGTCGCAGTGAACAGCTCACCCAGAACATGCAGGACAAGCAGACCCAGGTTCTGGCTCGACCCGCCAGAGCAGTGGGCAGTCCCAGAGACACGGATGGCATCCTGAGGGGATCAGAATTCCTCTGGACCTGACACAGAATTCCCAAAAATTCCAAATATTCCCCAACGGTAGCACAAATCCATGACAAGACAAGAACAGGGACTGATCAAGGAGCAAGCAAGAGAGAGAGAGAGAGAGGCTTTCTCCACCTTCCCTTTCTGTCCCTCTTTTTCCAGCCTCTCTCACTCACTCACTCACTCTGCTCGGAGAAGGAGAAAAGCTTTTCAGGTCAGCTGTACTTGACTCTACAGACGACAGAGAAAGAGAGAGAGAGCGAGAGAGAGAGAGAGAGAGAGAGAGAGAGAGAGAGAGGGAGAGACAGAGAGAGAGAGGGGGGGGGCAGAGAGAGCGAGAGGGAGGGAAAGAGAGAGAGAGAGAGGGAAAGAGAGAGTGAGAGAGAGAGGGGGAGAGAGAGAGAGGGAGGGAAAGAGAGAGAGAGAGGGGGACAGAGAGAGAGAGTGAGAGGGAGGGAAAGAGAGAGGGAGAGACAGAGAGTGAGGGGGGGACAGAGAGAGTGACAGAGGGAAAGAGAGAGTGAGAGAGAGAGAGGGAGGGAAAGAGAGAGAGAGAGGGAAAGAGAGAGAGAGAGAGAGAGAGAGAGAGAGAGAGAGAGTGAGGGAGGGAAAGAGAGGGTGTCGTGTCTGGCTTCTATTTACTCTCCCCGAAAATCCCAAACTTACCCCCACCCTTTCTTTTCTCCCTACTCTTTTTTTTTTTTTAAATTCATATAGCCCCTCCTTTCCTCACACACCCCACACCCACCTCCTCCCCCAACATGCACTCCTGTATTTATTCTCTCATCAGTGCCCCTCTCCCCCCTCTCCTCCCTCTCTCCTGGGCCTCACCTCCTCCCTCGCTCCATCCATCCACCCCCCCACATGCCTGCTCACTCATGTCTCAGCTAAGGTTACTTAAATTTTTCATCAAATCTTCCTTTTCTTCTTCTCCTTCCCCTCTCTCTCTCTTTCTCTCTCTCTGTCTCACAATTCCCTGCTGCTCTGTTTGTCTATTTGATCATGTGGAGACTAGTGTTTCTTGCTTTATTGTCTTCTTTCTATGCATGGAACAAACCAACTCAGAACCATCTTAATACAGACATGTTGGCAGAACAACGTAAACCATAAACTTTTTTTTTCTTTTCATTTTACTGATTTAGACCTCAGGGAGACAGTCAAACAGAGAATATACAACATTTACAACATTTATAACGAACAGAGAATGTACAACATTTGTGTCCATTTGATTTTGTTTTATTTTTGTTTTTTTATCATTTGTCAGATGGTCGTTCTTTAATATTTAAACTCTTTATTTACTCAGGTCCTGAAATGAGCAACTCCATTTTCCAGTTCTAGTGAATGATGGTAACATATGAATAGACTGCACTGTACCCAGATCAGTGGGTTTACTGCACACATGACTGATCAGTCACTGAACAGCAGCCATGACAGTCTTTTAAACCACTGACCGACTCTTCCTATAATACAGTACGCTGAGATATGACATGAATGTTTATTTAAATGTTTATTTAAAAGTTTATTTAAATTCTCGTTTAGAAAAGCTTCAGTAGCATCTGTAGTGCGTATACTGGTATTAATGTACTCTCCCTCTCTGTCTCTCTCACTCTCTCTGTTTCTGTCTCTCTTTCTCTCTCTCTCCCTCTCTCTGTCTCTCCCTCTCTCACTTTGTCTGTCTCTCTTTCTCTCTCTCTCTCTTTCTCTCTCTCTCTCTCTCTCCCTCACTCTCACCTGACTACAATCATTGCCTTGTTATAGTCCCTGTGGGAGAAGTATAGCAGCACAAGTCATTCAGTCAATACTTCAGTATAGATCTTCTCTCTCTTTTCTTGCTGACAGACTAACATTGTTTGGAGATATGATTCCAGCAATTACACACCTCCCCGTTCTCTCAAGTGGCCAATTTCATACTCAAGGTGCTGCTGCTTCTGCAGCGATGTTTTAATTAATAACTAAAGTGATCCTTTCAAAGGGTGGTCGTCATGGTAACTCAATTACTGACTAAAACAGTCCCCGATTCACGGGCAGTCCATGTAAAGAATATTCCAGGAGCAATTAGAGTTCAGTCTCCAGGTAGTTACAGACTGTGTAACATGACACATACACAGTGCACAACTGTAAAACATGACAAATTATTTTGTGTTAGGTATCAGCGCATACCTGGCAGGAGTGTTTGCTTATTTACATAACTCAAAACTGCAGAGGGAACAGAAAAGGAAAACACTTGCTGTCCGACTGAGCCCTAAGATGCAGGCTGTCACAGGAAAACCGAGTATCAAAAATGCTCGATTTTCTCTAAACTTTCCGAGTCTGGAAAAATGCACAACTGAACAACAGTTGTTTTGTTTTGTTTTGTTTTGTTTTGTTTTGTTTTGTTTTGTTTTGTTTTGTTTTGGTTTGTTTTGTTTTGGTTTGTTTTGGTTTGTTGGATTTAACAAGCCCTGGTAGTCATCTGAATAAACTTCACACCTGATACCCAGAGGCTCTCACCACACCTGTTCTTTAAATTTGGGATTTTGTATGTGTTTGGTTTTTTTTTTACTGTCATTGAGAATCGCATAACCACCGAGATGCCACATTAATTTTCTACAAAAGCCATCACAAACAATGCTCACAAATATATCAACACAATTAATAATTAAATGATTGAATGTTAAGAATTTCTCAATATTTTATCATCGGAGATAAAAAGGCCATACACTCAGTTTCAGCAGTCACATGACCTTCACTGAGTCTATAAATAAAACCCACAACTACTGCTTCCACTGGAGGACCAGCATCAGAGAAGCCGCCAATTAAACATGTGTGTGTGCGAGTGTGTGTGTGTTTGGTTCCAATGACTCTGAGAGCAGTTTTAATATCATATGACATCGTTTGCAGAACAATCAAAGTCGTGTCTCCCCTGCAGGCGGAGGGCGGGACAAAAACTAACTCAGGTCAGACACTGATATTTTCGTGAGATCTCCGGAGGCGCTGATGGTGGTGCGTCTCCGTTTGGACGCTCACAGTAACAGCACCCGTTCCTCCTGTGAACAGCCTGGAATACAGCTCTCACGTGGTTTTCCATGTTTCATTTGACAGATCTTAGTGCTGGACCACGGAACTTTAGAGCTCAGTTGAAAGTTCTGTGGAAGATTTGATTAGTGTGTGACCTTGACAATGCAAACGCTGGAGTTTCAAGGTCATCATAATTGTGAACAAAATCACAAACAATACGCATCAGATGTGTAGCTCTAGGAGAATTGGCTGGAAGTGCCTGCCCACACAATGCTAATGACTGTATAAGCCATAAAAAAACACACCAGTCAGCTAATCTTTAACATGCTTATTTCCTTCATATCACAATTTCTCTCTCTCTCTCTCTCTCTCTCTCTCTCTCTCTCACACACACACACACCTACACAGAGAGAGAGAGAGAGAGAGAGAGAGAGAGAGAGAGAGAGAGCTGTGTTTTAAATAGTGGAGCATGGTAACAAAGTAGAAATACACCTTTGTTATTCGCTGCAATATGAAATGGGCGGAGCCACCGCAGTATTCACAAGCAAAGTGACGCTGAGCATTCATCCCGTGACAGGCCCAAAGCAGATTGGCTGACTGGGTTTGTTGTTTATTTTTTCACAGTTTTTAGGAAAGACTCTTTTTTGACCATATATACAGAACAATTAAAACAACAAGGAACAATCTTACTGCTTTTTCATTATTAATGTGGTTTACTTGTACTTTTTGTTACTTAAGCGCATGTGATAACTGATACTTCTGCTCCAGTGGTTTTCTCAGGGGTCACTTCAACCTCTGTTGGAGGCATCTTCACTTTTACTTGCGTATGGGTAATTGGTACTTTACACAACACTGGTTTTACACACGCAGCAGTGTGACAGCAGAGGCCTGAAGCTGCTGACGCCAGGTTTGCAACAGCGCCGTGGGCCATGGAAAACAATGATACCACTTTACAGCTCTGATGGACTGCAGACTGATGTGTGTGTGTGTGTGTGTGTGTGTGTGTGTGTCCAGGCATGTGAAACACTCCATTGTACACAAACACACACACACACACACACACACACAAACACTTCGCCCAATGCTGATTCCTCAGATGTTTGTGTTTTCCCAAGGCTGCTGTTCTGTGCCACATCACACCCCGAGCTCCTGACCTGAGATCGGTCAGTGGTTTGTTTGCGAGGGTTTTACAAGGAAGAAGCTGATTCAAGATCTGCACACACCTTTACTGAGGCTTATGGGCTATTTTGCGCAGTATCCACCACTACAAATTAAGAGGATGAGACAAAGAGAGTTGGTGTATCGGTTACTATACAGGACTGTCACACTTTGATCCAACACTATGGCAGTGTGACTGAATGCAGCCACCAGCATGTTCACAGAGATGGAAATGAGAAACACTGTTGTGACTGACCAGTAAGGGGAGCTTTTAACAGCCATAACACGTGAACGCACCGAGCAGAGATGAAGCAGTCGTCCTCAAGGAACATTCTAGAAGGCAAATGTTTCGACCAATGTTCTGACAGCAGTCTGATGATGTCACAACATTCTAAACAACATAACAGTAGTCCTTAATGCATTCTGTCTCAAAACACCAACCGACGATCGAGCGAGCGGGTGTATTTGTACCATCAGAGAGGAAGGTCTGGTGTGCGCTTCCGCGGGTAGTTGTTGTAAAATTTAAGAAGGCGAATAGGGGACATGACACTGTACTCTAGAAACTGGACTTTCTGACCTTTAAAACCTGCATGTGTGTTTAAAACACTGCTCATGCGTGACCCGTGCAGGAGTGTCACACAGCTTTCTCTAAAACCGAACATCCGTCTCATTGCAACTGAAACTATTACTGCTTTTGTACCACGCACATTTCATAGAACCGGCATAAACGTACGTTTGAAGAGCATGAATAAGACATAGAGCTCATTCTGAATACAGGAAAAGAACTACGTGTCCCTTCAATAATCCCAGAGTTTAGCTGTTAATTCAGCAGGGAGAAACGTAATTGGAAAACTAGACTTAAAATGCTCTTATGTTCCTAGACACTGTTCTTTCCCACCCCAATGAACCAATCCCCTCTGACTTCATCATTTTTCACGGAAAACCAAAGAGAAAAACAATGACACGCCTGTAAGTTGTAGACACACACACACACACAAGTGTGCACACGCGCACACACACACACAGGTTTTCTTACGCACTCAATTTTTCCATATTAAAAACCTTCTCATATTAAAGGCCAGTGAGCAGAAGAGCTAGAAAGCCCACGTCTGAGGGCAGTGTTAGCCCAGGGCCCCTGAATCCAGACACCCCAGTGGGCTCCTATCCCATCAAAGACTGTTTGGTCTGTATAAAACCGTAAAAGCTTTTCAAAGCCTTTTAGCTTATGGTATGAAATGTATTTTAATCAGCCACATACCACAAAATCAAGGCAAACCACACATAAAAACGATCCCATTTCACCTGCTTCCAATGAATTCTTTAAACATACACACACGCACACACACCCACACACACACACATACATTCATGTGCCCACAGACACACACACACCCACACACTCACACACACACACACACTCACACACATACATTCATGCACCTGCGCACACAGACACACACACAGACACACACACACACACACACACACACACACATTGCAAGTCCAAGTATTCTGCTGCCCATGTCAGTTTTCAGATGTTTCTGCTGACCCTCGTAATGGCTTTTGCTTAGACACACACACATACACTCACACACACTCACACACACACTCACACACACAGACACACACACACACACACACACAGACTCTCATAAGTTACCACTCCTCGTCTGACACACATCTGTCTCACAAACATCTGCCTCACACAGACAGCTTAAACAGCTTTCCTGTCTCACTCTCTAACACAGCACACAGACAGCTTAAACAGCTTTCCTATCTCACTCTCTAACACAGAACACAGACACACACACACACACACACACACACTGTTTTAAGTTGGACAGGCAGTAGTAAAGAGTGAGGCCAGCAGCTAGCCTGATTTCTAGGTTCCTCAGACACACAGGACCCCGCTGTGTGCACTTCAGGAAAATTAAAAATCAGCCTCTCTAGCCAGTCGGTGGCCGTCCTATGGGCCAAAGCAGTTTCTCTGATGAGAGATGTCATGTGAAAACGACACAGCTGCCTGGATGGTGCAGCAGAAATAACAGTACACCTCAGTGCTGCAGTTCTGAGTTTAAATGTCTCAGCATTATCTCCATCATGGCTGAGAGGCATTGGGAACACACATGTCTTCATGTGAGTGCTGGAGAGGACAAGCTACTCAGAGATCCCAAAGTGCTGATGGGGGTTGCACGCATGCACAGTTGCATTATTACCACAATCAAAATTCATAATTACTTCATTACGAAACTCATTTGAATTCAGTTTGATTAACATCACAAATATAAGCCCATAAGTTAACAAATATATGCCCATTTCAACACAAACGATTTGAACAATGCCTGCTAACCATGTGAGGTTATAATGAACAGAACAAGGACAACAGTCACCTATAGAAACTCATGACTGTAATCTCTCAGCTAGTACAAACACAAACTCCATATTTGCATAACATCTTGGCACTAAAACACACATGCACACCTGGTGTCCATACAGTTCCTTATGTACTGTTTACCCAGTCCAGCAAACGCATATGTCAGTGTATACCATGTTTATTAACACACACACACACACACACAATCTGTTTAAGTATCAAACTCCTACCAGTCAGAGCAACTTTTAGGTGAGGGTTGAAAGAAACTCAGAGGGTCAAACGCAGACCTGCTGAGACAGCATGTATAACACATATGCCCCTCATTCAGTCATTAAGGTTCTTTGGGTTTGTTTGGGGGTTTTTTTGTATTAGAGTTGAGAGAGACAAGTCCATTCTCCTTTCATAGTGACAGAATCATCTCACTGGGTTTGCGTTCGCACGACCGACCACACCAGAATTTTCATTGATTTATCACTAATGAATAATATTGCTTCAGCTTAAATGACTGTTCTTCGCTTAAACTCAAATGGATTTACATCAATTCCATTAGAGTAGGCTACTACATCTAAAATCCACCAACATTTTCCAGAAAAAAAAAAGAGAAAGAAACAACCTCTATATCGACTAAATAACCCAAACAAACTCCTCGTCTCTTTCTCTTGGGTGTATGGAGGTCTAAGGTTATCAGGTGTATGGAGGTCTAAGGTTATCAGGTGTATGGAGGTCTAAGGTTATCAGGTGTGTGGAGGTCTAAGGTTATCAGGTGTATGGAAGTCTCCTGGGTGTATGGAGGTCTAAGGTTATCAGGTGTATGGAGGTCTCCTGGGTGTATGGAGGTCTAAGGTTATCAGGTGTGTGGAGGTCTCCTGGGTGTATGGAGGTCTAAGGTTATCAGGTGTATGGAGGTCTCCTGGGTGTATGGAGGTCTAAGGTTATCAGGTTATAAAAGTGTCTTGTGAAGGGCAAGATTCATTCTCCCATGCTTACTGAAAGGATCTTTGGCAAAAACACAAAAACAGCTTCTTTTTTTTTTCAAATATGTGAGTGGTAAGACTTTCCCATTACAAAACTACTATAAAATAAAAATGAGCGATTTTACACCACCTTAGTATCAATAAATGAATGCTGGAAACACATAAGAACAATTTTTCATTTAAAAAAAAAACTGACTAATTAGAGTGAGTACTTTTACAGGTCATAGATAAGTGGTTAACAATAAGGAAAATTTGTTCGATTACATAGTGAACCCCATTCTAGGTGCCAAATCCGTTCATTTGGAGAGTGTTTGGTGACACATTTTTGGCTTCACCATAACACCATTCAAAAATTGCCAAATGCCAAAACGCTCCAAATAGTCACTGTGTGATGAATCCTATTTACCAAACACTGAATTTACGATGTCATTTACAACATAAACTTTGGACAGTAACGTCTTTGGACGATAACGTCTGCCAAACTAATAAATGTAAACGTAAATGCAATGTCTTGACACTGAGGCTGAGTAACAGTAAGCGCTACAAAATCATTTTCTGACATAAACATTCAGTATGTCAGAATTCAAACACTGAAATGTGCATTCTCAAATGAAGAAAAAAATAAAAAAGATTTTTGTTTGCGTGTACGTTACTGTTAAAGAATTTATGAGAAGAGGCACTTTGGAAAAAAAAGGTCCCAAGCGTTTTCATCGCCGGGTCAAAAACAACCTCACTAATGCAGTAAACATCACATTACAACATTAATGTAATCAAAGCCAACAAGCCATTCGTCATGCCAGATCTGCAGGTTGTGTGAAAAAAAAAAAAAAAAAAAAAAACACGCGCCTCCATTACGGTCGTGTTTCAAACACGCTTACGCGAGGACACGTTGAGTGAAAGTGACCAAAAAATATAATGCTAGAAAACCATCCCATAAATGGAGCCCATAAAGGGGGTAATCTAGGTTTTCTCCGAAACGTTCAGAGGTGACACAACCAGATAAAGGAGACGCTCGTTCATCAAAACAGGCTACAGAGTAAAACGCTGTCCTTGTCTGTCAGCAGACAGGCTAATTTACGAGCAGCGGGAACATTAGCGAAATGAACATGGGCCACCGGGTCCTTTTCCGTAATTGCTGCCAAGGAGAGGTGTATGCTTAGCGGTGAAACTGGGGGGGGGGGGGGTTAAAAGACAAAATGGTCACTCTCGGCAAATCTCGTCTCCTGTCTCCCGTACAAACACACACACACATCCTCTTCCCTTAGCGTTCGACGAAACATGTGTGATCAGCAACGCCTGTGAGAGACTAAGAAAGATCTCACTGCTTTAATTAAGAGACAGGCTGATGGGACAGTATTGGACTTTGGATGAAGGGGATCACAGCTCTGTCAGGACACCCCCCCCCCCCCCCCCCCCCCCCGCCTCCAACCCCGTCTGGCTCCTGGGTGAGGCTCACACACCACGAAAGTGGAGAGGTGAGGCTTGGGTCACAGCAGACGTGAATGTATTTCCTATTGCTGTGTTACAATGTAACAGGGACTGTACATAACACAATACAAGTGTGTGGTGTAACCATAGATACCTTTGTGACATCACCAACGACAGTGTACCTCATTTCAGTACTGCCTGCCCCAATCCTACTCCGAAATCCCGGAGGCAAACAAACCCCGACCTGGTGGTAAACACCTCAGACATTAAGCCATCAGCTCCCAGAGTGCAGCTCTCTTTCATTACTCATTTGTAGTTTGCTGTGACTATATATATATATGTCATTTCAGTAATTACAAATTCATATCCTAGTGCAGCGCTGTTTTCTCACCAAGCAGAAATGGCCTGCTGATCCATTTGGAAACCACTGCAGACCACAGCTGGAGAACCACTGAGTGAGAAGGAGAACAAAGATCACAGCTGCTCGGGTGGCCAAGTCCCGGGTTAGCGCAGCCTTCTCCTCTAACGTTCAAAACTCTTACCGGAAACTATCACATGTGAGTGGAATGTTGCTCCATGGGACCATGCACTGTGGATGAGGATCAAAGGGGCTCCCGTAGGCTGTTTTTTAACAATGACCTTCAAACTCAGTCAAATGACCTTGAGGCTGATCTCTCTTTTCCCAGAATCAAAACTGAGGGGGACTCTCAGTCTGTCCTCGGTGAATGTCTGAAGAGCATAACAATGAAAGAAATAAAGATTTCGAGGTTTCACAGTCAGTGCACGCGGGAGCAAAACTAAAGGTGATTCAAATGACAAATTTTACATTCTTATGTTCACGCCTCCCCCAGAGAGACCGAACACTACGCCGTGGTTTCCAACCGAAAGAACGCTGACTGAGTTTTACTCCTCCCCCCTACAACAAACCAGTGTCCACACATAAGCATCAGGACACTGGAGTGCTACTGGAGGCAGCCTTAGTGACCAGTGGGGTTTGGGGTTCGAATCCCAGGCACAACAAACCACGTCATCCAGTGTGAACTGACTTGACCTCAGGTGTGCATTAGGTGACAAAAGCCAGGTGTGTCATTCAAGGTGACGGCTGCTTTGAAAAAAAAAAAAAAAAAATCCCACTGTGCTGAGGGAACAGGAACAGTACAGCAGACGGCGAGAGAAGAGAAGGTTTCCGCAGAGAGGAGACAGGGTTGTGCACCCGCGCAGAAAGTTTACCATCAAAAATTAAGGAGTGCCTAGAAAGGCATTGAGCAGAATGAGGATAAGTGCCTCGTGTAAAAACGATTCAGCGACGGCGCGAAACCGTACTACATGACACGCCGCTTTCGAGCCAGCTCTCATGTCGAGGAGCACATGCGCCGTGATAACGGCATAGAGACGGGTCCGGAAACATCCGGGTCAGGACGAGCAGGACAGAACCGGCACACTTTCGCTGGACTCCTCCTTTTCACTTTCGGCAGGGATGTAAAGAGAACCGGGATCGGAGAAAGCAAAACGGAAAAACGTTGCGTCATATGGTCTCAACAATCTGTGTGTCTGCTGTGAGTCTGTAATAACTGAAGTTTGGATTTATGGTTGAAGATTTATTAGAGCTGCATAAACTGATCAAGCCACATTCGAGCAGTGCACAGGTGCGTCCTACATTTGGAATTCACAGATCCAATGTTCCATGCTGTGGCCGGGAGTCCAGAGGGGGGAGACCAAGGGTCTCCAAACAGGCTGTGGTGCTCTGGAGAAGGGGGAGTGGGAGTTGGGGTGTGTGTGCAGGGTGGGGGTGGGGGTGGGGGTGGGGGGGCATGGTCCCTCTCAGCAATTGCCATCACTGATCAAGAGTAGTTATGGGTGGAGCCAAGCAAAAGGTGTTCCAGTCCAATAAGAGTTCAGATATACACACCCATGCAGTGTGGAAAATAATGCAGAGGTTCAGTGGCCTTAGGCAGGAGCCCTGTGTTAGTCTCATGTGTGTCTGTGTGTGTGTGTGTGCGTGTGCGTGTGTGTGTGCGTGTGTGTGTGTGTGTGTGTGTGTGTGTGTGTACAAGACTGTGGGTTACTGGGAACTCAAAAATTAGAGAGGAGAAAAAGAAGAAGAACAAAATGACAAAATAAAAGAAATAATAAACTGAAAAACGGAAAAGGAATACCATGCGTTTTCCAGCACTGACTGCAATTAGTGAGGCTTTATCCTCCACAGTGACCTTTACACGAGACTCACGGTTCAGAAACATTCAAATCCACGTTCCAGTTCATCTGTTCTTCAGTCCTGCATCTACGTATGCCTGCCCCCCCCCACACACACACGCACATACATATACATACACACACACACACACATACATACACACACACACACACACACACACATGCACATACATATACATGCACACACACACACACACACACATATACACACACACACACACACACATACATACACACGCACACACACACACACACACACACATACAAACACACACACACACACACACACACACACACACACACACATACAGACACACACACATGCCCTCCTCCACGTGCCTCCCTCCTCGCTGGCATGTGTTAGTTTACACCTTACTGCTGTCATATGTGTTAGTTTATACCTTACTGTCCTAAGCCATGTGATTGCTACCCATCTTCATCTCTGTCTGTTTCTCCGCATTCCCACCTGCTGTCTCTCTGTCTGTAAGTCCTGCTCTCTCTCTCTCTCTCTCTCTCTCTCTCTCTCTCCCTCACTGTCTCACTCTCTGTCTGCATCCGTTCTGCACTACCAGTGGCACACATAGCTACAGTCAGACACGCATCCAGGGAGTGCAGGGTGCGTAAAAGCCTGACTAACCTGAAAAGCAGAGGACTTGCGAGGGTTACAGGAGCTGTACCATCCGGCGGTTATCTGATTCAAGGCCGCTGAGGCCAGACGGGTTTCAGAAGCCATGGGGTTTAGGTGAAAAGTTGAATGAAGAGGGAAAAGGGGAGGGGGGGTGAAATTGTTGTTGTTGGTGATGATATGTGTGCGTGTGTGTGTATGTGTGTGTGTGTGTGTGTGTGTGCGTGTGTGTGTTGTGATGGTTGAAGTTGTTGCTGTTGGTGTGCGAGCATGTGTGTGTGTGTGGCGAGGGGGGGGGTTATACAGGAGAATAAATGAGATGTAGTGTAAGAAGCTGACATAGTGGCTGATGACTGTGTGGAGTAAAAAGCCAGGGCAGGGGATGGAAAAGAGTGGGTTACAGCGGATCAGCCGGCTGACTGAGACCATGAGACCGAGAGAGAGAGAGAGAGAGAATTGGGGGGATGGGAGAGAAAAAGAGGGTTCTGCAGCATGGTGGTGGTGGTGGTGTGGGGGGGGGGGGGTGTTTGGGGGGTGTTGCTGCTGCTGCAGACACATGAGGAAAAGCACTGAGCCTTGTAATGTGCAACCCAGTCTCAACTGGAACCCCCCCCCCCCCCCCCCCCCCCCAATCATTCCACTCTTCTTCTGCTTCTCATACAGAGCATCTCCAACTCAACACAGCAACATTCACCCCCCCATCCCCCCCCAAAAAAACATAACCCCAAAACGATAACATAGTCACTGAGCTGGTACTGCTGAAATTTAACCCCTTCCACCCCCTCCCTCACTCTCGCCAGTTAAACTCACACACAGACAGAGAGGAATTACAATGCCTTTGTCCAATTACTGAGAACGGGTCTGTGACGGAGCAGCCATGTCCATATCCAACCACATACGATCTTATCGAAAACCCGCCAATGACACATCGGGCTCTCTGCATTGTTTTAATGAAACAAAATAAGCAGTTCGTCTGAGCATACTTTGCTGTGAGCCCCACTGTGATTGAACATGAGATAAGAACACAATGCCTGGTTGGAACAAACAAGCAGACATGTGAGTGAAGATAGCTACGGAGAGAGAGAGAAGAGAGAGAGAGAGAGAGAGAGAGAGAGAGAGAGAGAGAGAGAGAGAGAGTGTGAGTGTGAGTGTG
>NC_044502.1:1707500-1712500 GCF_902362185.1 Chanos chanos | reverse complement strand
TACAGGGCTGAGTACTGGAGCACTGATCAGTGTGGCCAGAGCAGAGCAGAGCTGGTGTGTGGATTCAGCTCCATTCATAACACACTGCTGTGGACCACTGAGACGCCTGCTGCGTCGACACTGTACCCACTTCATCCTGACTAAATCCGTCATTAAACACAACAGACTCCCATAATCACCACATCACTCTATTGAGTGGCCTGTCAAACCTGCTTTGGACGAGGACTGAACCGCTGACTGAACCCTAAAGCCCAAGTCTCTCACGCCCCGTGCCAACAGGGGCCGGCGGTTATCAAAGACACATATGACATTGGCCGGCTGCTTTGCAATGCTGATCTGGATCAATGGGATTTCTCAGCAGCAGTCTCACAGTAGGTCACTGAGAAGCTTCACTCAGAGAAGGGAAAACAGAGTGTGCATTTCTGCTCCCTGAAAAACACTTCTGGGTGATTCAGTAGAGATTAAAATGAATGTATGGGTGACCGAGAGAATGAGTGAGTCTGTGTGTCTGTGTGTGTGTGTGTCTATGTGTGTGTGTGTGTCTATGTGTGTGATTCTGTGACTCACAGACTCAGCTGCAACATCAGGGAGTTTAAACATCTCAGGTACGCTTCAGGCTCCTATAGAAACACGTCAGTATGATTTGTTTTGACTAAACATAAATAATAAAAAGAGGCAAACCATGTTTAGTGGGGAAACATCAGAGGCAATCCCAGTCGACGTGACTGTGCAGCTCCCAACAGTCAATGCCCTTGACTCTTTACTAATGCCACAATACAAACCCACGCACGCAACTCCTTTTCCCCTACATCTCTCAACGTTCTGTCTCCACAGAAAAAACAAACACAGACATGTTTGTAAAATACTACATTTATAATTACAAATGTGTCAAATGTATTGCAAAAGCACCAGAGACTTACGAAATAACAATGGCCAGTGAAGAACTGGCAGATGGAAATCCTAGCTCTATCTGAGAGTCTCCTCCTGTAATTGTAATTGTAATTGTAATTAGGTGTAATGTAACAATCCACACTGATGAGCGGACAGAATGAACGCAGGTTCATCTGTGTGCCCGGACACGATGAGTTCAGTTTTTAGAGAATCTTCCACCTTCATCTGATTATCAGTGTGGGCTGTGTGCGACGTGACCCAGAGACCAAACAGAGACATAATCAATTAGGACTCATTTGTCTGGCTTAGCGGGGCTGACTTTGATGAGGTCCAGACCAGGTGCTGAGTCATAGACGGTTCAGGGCCAGCACAGAGGAGTCAATGGCAGGACGATCATTAGCACAAACACAAGGTCCCTGTGGACAAACCTGATCAGAGCATGTTTAAACCACACACCGCGATCAGGGCCGACACCCAGCCGCAGAGCCCGCACAATCAGGGACACATATATATATATTTAGATATATATATATATACATATATATATATATATATATACATCTGCGCGTGCACACACACACACACACGCACACATGCACTGATATTAAAAAGTTGACAGAACACGCAGAAAAGATATTTACTTATGACACACACCGCTTCAACACAACAGCATATACACGTGTGTGTGTGTGTGTGTGTGTGTGTGTGTGTAAAACCTGTATCTGTCAAATAACTGATCACTCTCTAACATTTCCTTCATAGCTCCCTGGCCATCTCAGCCAGTTCTCCCCCAGTCTGACTGTCTGTAAAACACGACTCAAACAAACTTCACCTGAGCTCACAGTCAAAAAGCTGAAGTCAGGTTGTACCTGCATATGAAGGTAATAATATGGGTTAGCTGCTGGTTTCATGTGAAAATGTCACCGGACAGTCCACTGACGGCCTGTAATGTGCAGGCTGTTTTTTTGCTGTTTGTCTGTCGATTGGTTCGTCTATGTGGACAGACTCTACTGGCAGACGAGGGCCGCTGGCGGTGAAATCAGGTCTGTCCTGCTGGGCAAACAGGTCTGCAGTTTTTCAGGTTGCCCCTGGATACCAAGCCGTGCATGAGTGAGGGGGTTTGTGTGAGTCAGGGACAGACAAATCGAATCTTTCTGCTGTTGCTCCGGCAATTCACACAAAGGCACAACTCTCTCTTCTCAAAAAAAGATGAAGAAATATCAGAAAAACAGAGGTTTAGATTTGAGGTTTAGATTTGTATGAATATGTGGCAAGTGCACAACTACATTTGTGTCGATAGGGGCAGCATTTATTTATATGTGTGTGTGTGTGTGTGTGTGTGTGTGTGTGTGTGTGTCTAAAGCAATAGGTGCATATCTCTTTATCTGTTTGCAATAGGTGCTGTTAGAACTGTTAAAATTTGACATTAAAAAAATTGCAAAGCAAATAAATATATTATAGTATATATTTTAATTGATATTACCAGAAATGAACTGCATCTAAATAAAATATAAATTAAAATACTGAATACAGATTACTAAAATACTGATTACTAAATAATGATTAGCCAGGCTATATGCTGACTCCAGACAAAGGTAAAACAAAGTGCCTTACTGCTTTAATAAAATACTGAAAACATTTCAAAGACATGTTTTCCTGCAAAGTTATTTTCATAAGCTAAATGTAATTCACTCCCACCAGTGCACACACACCTGGTTCAATGTAACGGGGCAACAGAACATTTTGCCTGCAAGTGTCACTCTAATGTGTTGACACCTTAGAAAACACACATGTGCATGCATACGCACACGCACACGCACACGCACACACACACACACACATGCGCACACACACACACATACACACACACACAATTGCAACAAGCTAAGGTAACGCACATCAAAGTCACACCGACTTTGGTGTAAAGCCCAATTATGGATAAATTTCAAGGAATCCATGTCAGGACAAAAGCTATTTATAATATGTATAACGACACGATCATTGCTGAAACCACTCATATCAACAACGGCGACAACAACAGCAGTACTGTGATGGACTGGTGACCTGTCCAGAGTGTTTCCCCACCTTTCACCCAATGAGCGCTGGGATAGGCTCCAACGCCCGTACCCCCCCCCTGCCCCCCCCCCCTCCACATCGACCCTAATTAGGATAAGCGGCTTTGAAAATGAATGAATGAATGAATGAATGAATGAATGAACAACAGCAATAATAATAGTAATAATAATAATAATAATAATAATAATAATTGTGTAGCTGACCTCATAGCCCTGTTTCATGTTCACACAGGTGAGAGAAATATTGCCGTGTGCTATGATAGGGTATTCTGATGAGTCCTGCGCTTTGATATGCAGCTGAATTGAAATCCCGTGTGAGAGGAGCAGGGAACAGGGACGCTGATTAATTGGAGTAATTATCCTGAGTGAGGAGTCATCTCCCTCTCATTGATTCACAGAGCCATTTGTGGAATTGAAGGATTCACAAATGTGTACGCACAGCAGATGGAGAGGTCACTGAAGCACAGCTCCTCTGCTCCTCTGCTCCTCCTCTCCTCTGCACAGACACGGAGCAGCGACTCCTGCTTCAGTCATACAACCGACACACGGACACATGGACACAGCCTACTCCCCTGGTCTCTGTCTCTCTCTCTCTCTCTCTCTCTCTCTCTCTCTATCTATCTATCTATCTCTCTCTGTAGGTCTGTGAGAGACTCCCACTGGTCTTCATTAAAAAGCCATGTAATATTTGAACTGACTGATTGTAGTTTACTCTGATTCACATTGTTAATTTCATTCACATCATACATGCTTTAAAAGCTCTACAGGGTCCTGTCCCTGGATCCACAGACGACTTTTATGTATACGATTATGTACATTAATACAACCGCATGTGTTTGTGAAATGACCAGTATGACCACGTTTGGTTGTTTTTGCCAATGATTATTTTCTCTATGATGCTGTAGAGATGTATTAGGTTTATTTGTTTATCTACTTCATTACATTAATTTTGTACAGCTTTGTAATTGGTGATAATTCTTGCGATTCCACAATAGTAATCTCAGAGACAGGAGTAATAATGACACAGTCTCTACTGCAGCCACAGACTGGCCGACTCAAAAACAGGAAACCATTTCTCCACCTGCAAATACAGACGAGACTTTTCAGTGAGTTCATACTGAATTTAAGGAGTTTTAAATATCCACATTACCCCCAGTGTGGTACAACAGGCATTAAAACCATTGTGGTTGGGAACTGTTGATTTGCCGAGTCAACATCATGTACTGAGTGGCCTTTGAGAATGGCCCGGGCCTGAGGCAAACAGCCAGGTGGTGCACTGCCCAGAGTTTGTCTGCGACAACCAAGTGAAGTGACAACCAATCACAGTGGGGCTCACAGCGAAGTATGCTCAGACGAACTGCTTATTTTTTTCATTAAAACAATGCAGAGAGCCTGATGTGTCATTGGCGGGTTTTCGATAAGATCGTATGTCACCCCACAAAAAATATGCTAAAACAAAATCACCAAAAAACTCCAAGCAACCACTTGAGTCAAAGCCAAAGGATGTTTTGAAGTGCCTGACAGTGTGGGTTGGGGGTGTAAGAGGACATGTTAAAGTGGCTGGGGGGGGGGGGGTGCTGGAGAGTGAGAGGACATGGCAGAGTGGTGGGGGGGGGGGGGGGGGGGGCATTAATGTTGTTGAGGTTCAGGTTGTGGGGGGGGGGGGGTGCTGGAGAGTGAGAGGACATGGCAGAGTGGTGGTGGTGGGGGGGCATTAATGTTGTTGAGGTTCAGGTTGGGGGGGGGGTGCTAGAGAGTGAGAGGACATGGCAGAGTTGTGGTGGTGGGGGGGGCATTAATGTTGTTGAGGTTCAGGTTGGGGGGGGGGGGGGGGGTGCTGGAGAGTGGGGCGGGGGGGGCATTAATGTTGTTGAGGTTCAGGTTGGCTGTGTGGTCCCAGGAGAAACAGTACTAATCCCAGCCATTAGCACACAGTGACAGGGGAATAGAACAGACAAGGAAAAACAAAGCCTGAGTGTTCAAGTCTGGACAGCGACCTTGGGAACCACAGCGTAAGAACACTGAGAGCCCTCT
>NC_044502.1:1692500-1702500 GCF_902362185.1 Chanos chanos | reverse complement strand
ACAGAAATACAGGACAGAGAAATGCCCCTACTGCATACACAGACACACAGAAATACAGGACAGAGAAAGGCCCCTACTGCAAACACAGACACACAGAAATACAGGTCAGAGAAAGACTCTTACTGCATACACAGACACACAGAAACACAGGACAGAGAAAGACCCTTACTGCATACACAGACACACAGAAATACAGGACAGAGGAAGACCCTTACTGCAAACACAGACACACAGAAAAACAGGACAGAGGAAGACCCTTACTGCAAACACAGACACACAGAAAAACAGGATCTGGGAATCTCTTTCCTCCTTTAATTACTTGTCTTTATTTCAGATGTGAATTCATTCAGAGACCTCTGTTCACTGTTTAAATAAATAAATAAATAATTTTTTACAAATTCAAAAATAAATAAATAAATAAATAACAGAAACAGAAACATATTTCCATTGTTTTCAAACAAGGGTTGGTTAGGATTCTTTCAGCCAAGCAAAGCCAAAAGTAAATGAATGAGTTCATGAATGGATATATGGACTGCACATGTGACAATATTAAGAGATTTGATTGGAAGATGACGGTAGTGTAACTATAGGCATTTTGCTCCTTTTAATCAGCACTGTGTGATCACGCTCCCTCCTGCCCCTCACCAAACAGATGGAGCAACTAAACTCAACAGCCTCATGCAGACAAAAATACAAGAACAATCTGATCATGTGATCTAACTCGTAACAGCGACAGCGCGTCACTCTAATGTTTGTTTGTTTGTTTGTTCTTTTTCCTGTACGGACTTGTTTTCAGAAATCTAATAGTAGGCTACTGGCCTTCAGTATGTGAAAACATGTAAATCTTGATCATTGTGAGAACCAATGGAAAATACTGATAAAATGACACATGCCATGTAGGAGCTGCACATTGCCATCCACCTGGTTGAGGAGAACTCAATATTAATGAGAGCTGCAGGCTGGGAGCTTTACATAAACAGGGTGACAGGATTGTTCCAGGCATCAATAATGACTCTGATATCTGTCCAGACTAGAGAAGGACTGGTTTCACCTCACAGGGGAGTTCATTTACCAGTTTAAAGATACGACAGCTGAATCTCAACAAGCCCCAGCGAGTCAGATATTCCACTGCTTTTACCAGAGCTGCTCTCTCTCTCTCTCTCTCTCTCTCTCTCTCTCTCTGTCTCTCTCTCTCTCTCTCCTGACACGCAAACATCAGCGTGTAAAATCACTCTGCTGAAATGCCCAGATCCGCTGATACGCTGAAATCACCGTCGCCTGAGATACATCGCTTTTGGTGGCCTTGGTTGTTATTAAAACACTTAAAATCTCAGGCAAGTCAAGTCAGGCAAAGCAAGTCTGCAGTGTAAAGATCACACGCTTTATCACCTCACAGGCACTGGCAGAGAAAAAGGGAAGCAACCCACAGGTAAGAGTCGTGTACTTAGGAGATGCAGGTCTATCCCCTTTCTCCCTGATGAGTTTTAAAGGAGCGGGATACCTGTACAGCCTGTGGTGTGTTTTATTTTATGCACACGTGGCCTGTTTGTCATTTGTGACATAACCTGAAGGCAGAAGACAGTTTCCGTCTGCTACCTGCTTTGGTCACATCTGCCTCTCTCTGCACCAGCAGCTTCCACAACAACAACACCCGCAAATTCACGTCAACTCATCCTCAATCATGCACCGACAAAACCTCAAAACAGTGACCCCCAAAACACCACACAATACTTTCACAACTTTCACTCTAAAACAGAGCTCAACCGTTAACTGCCTTCTTACTAACAGCACATGAATACACTAGCCTTTAGCAAGTATGGTAACTGAATTCAGCGACTCTGCTTCCCAATGAACTTACCAGCCACTGTGGCATCGCCGAGTGTGAATTCGCGCTGGTTTTGGGGACGGGGACGGGGGCAGCGCAGTGCATGTTTCCTGGATGGCACCCCACTCCCCTCAGGCTTTTGTAGAATTCATTCCCTCTGAAGTGACAGACGGGAGAGTGAACACTGGTCACCCCTGGCCGGTCACAGAGCACTGAGTGGCACATTCACAACAGCCACTCTCTCAGAGAGGCCAGTCTGACGCATGCTTCCTCACAGGCATTGTAAAAGGAAAACAGGCACACATGCACACACACACACACACACACACACACACACACACGCACACACACACACACACACACACACACACACACACACACACATACACACACACATACACACACACACACATACATACACACACACACACTAAACTAAGGGAGAGAGCCAGCAGGGGATGGAAACCCTTGGTAACATATTGCATGAGTATGTGGGTAAGTGAGTGTGTGTGTGAGAGAGAGAGAAAGAGAGAACTTTTTCTGCTCTTTCTTTTCATTCACTTTTGGGTGCTCAGTAAAGGTTAAAGTTCAGCCTGACAGAAGCTCTGTGCCTGTAACACGTTCCTTCCTGGAAGATCACTGTTAGGATACACTGGGTTTTCCAAGTCATCTGCCCACGACCAGCCCGGGAACACAGATGCTCCTCTGTTCTACACAGCAGCACAAGTTTAGCAAGACTGCCGTTCTCTCTTCATTGTAATGGAAAAACTTTGACATCAGCCTACAAAGTCAAACTGGGTAGGAGCTCAAGCCAAAGGCAGAAGGACATGAGAAAAGCTGCCAGTCTGCAAACTGAACCAGATTAAGACAAAGACCGGAGCTGCTCTCTAACGTAACCCTTTATGGACTGACACAGTCTGTATGGGCATTTAGTGACTAGACTCTACCAATAATAAACAGAAATCTTGTTCATTCCTGAGCTAAAACCTAAGTGTTCACATTCTGTTCTGTTCTCTCTCTTCATCTCCACACATTTCAACACACACACGTACACACACACACGTACACACACACACACACAAAAAAGGCCAGGCCATGAATAATGTCTTGGACTGAAGTTTTGCTGAGCTCTGTCTAATGAAAGATTTCCACACTTTGCTGAGGGGCTTTTTTTAACCACAGCAGGTTGTCCAAGTTCTCATTGCTTCACCGTGGAATTTGTAAGTTAAATGATCATAACTGTATAAATGGGGGATGGGGGGGGGGGGGGGGTCTATGCCCAGTCCAGTGACTGTGAACGCCCATCCACTCCAATGACACTGTCTGGTTAAGAAATTCAAAGCAAAAAATCTGAATGATATATTCAAACAAACGTCTTGGCAAAAAAACTCTTTTCCTGGCTAAGTCGGTGCTTTCAGTGAAACACGGCACATTTTAATGGTACAAACACATGACAGGTATCGTGTAACGCGACGCAGTCAGAAGAGAAGCCATTATTAACAGGGTGATGAGAGGTCTGCCCTGAGCGGGTTTATTTCCAGTCAGACGACTCGTTTGCCGTGCACTATCGTGTTTATTCCACCTCTGGTTATCTATCAGAATAACGCTGTACAGTTATTTCATTAAGGCACTTTAAATGATTCCAGCCACACAAAATGTAATTACACTCCAAAGCACTGACTGTTCAACTATACAATTATACATACGTACACACATCCAGACACACACACACACACACACACAACTATAAAATAAGCCTATTTCTTTTCTGTGCACTTTTACAGCTTAGTGTGTAAGAGTAGCCAGGAAAGTTACTTAATTATTCACAACTGAAACTTTATAATTTATCCTTTATTTTAATGTACTATAATTTATTTTCCGTATGATATTTTGGATTATATATATATTTTTTTTGAGTTGTTACTTTGATTTTAATATCTTGGTTTGGAAGACGCCAAGCAAATGGAAACAGCAGCATCAGTCGGCTGCTCCCCGTTATTCCGGCGTTTTCCGCTATTTCCTGCGCTAATGAGAAGTGACAGAGATTAATGTCAAGTTTGCTCTACGGTGAATGTTTGTGCAAACGCATCAGGGAAAGACACGACGGGGCCACTGTCTGAAACAGTAAAAGTGAATTTGACAGAATCCTTAATAAATGAAAGGTGTGATTTTTGACCTGCGTAGACTGCGTGCTGACACCTCGCGGGGGGGAAATTATAACCGTACAGCGTGAGGAGAGGGACAGTGGTAGAATAGTCCATCCTGTGTTTCTGACATAGCCTACTCATAAACACACAGTCACTTCACATTTGGCTAATCCAACATGTACAGATCCCCTAACAAAAACCCGCTCCAGCTTTCGTAATAGGTTACTGCAGTTCCGCTTAGTGAAACAACATGAAAACCATCATGAGATGTAAGGGACAGTCAGGACACCAAATGAAAGTGGATGCAAAGTTTGAATATTGAAAATGTTGAGACAAGTGTATGAATATATGGTGATATGGTTATGGTTAAGTCTGTACTCATTCAGTTTACTGCAATAGTTAGAGGGGAGAGAGAAAGACAGTGTAGTTGCTCCCTCTCCCCTGATTGGACTGCACTCTGGGATATGGCCAAAACCCACTGCAGTCCTGTAATGGAGCAGTCAGGTTCACAGGGATGGTGTGGACTGAACCGGACAGTGGTCATGTTTGCGTAGGTTTTCTCCTGGTGCTCCGGTTTCCTCCCACCACAAAGACATTGGGAAAAGACCTGGAGATGGTCCCCGGGCGCCGGCGCCGGCACCGACGGCTGCCCACTGCTCCTAGCTCATACTGCATGTGTGCGCTCACTGGTGTTACAATTTACAATTTGGTATTTGGCAGACGCTTTTAGCCAAAGCAACTTACAATAAGTGCATCAGTCAAATTCCTAATACCTCATAAGCAGAGATCACAATAAGATTGAACGTTAATTTACCCCTTCGTATTGCGCCCCTGGAATACTTCGACAAACACAGATACAAGACAAGGGTTTTTTTTTGTTTTGTTTTTTTTTTTAATGTAAGGAAAGGGAGGTTAGGCAGTGGGAGACAGGTGGGTTCTGAAGAGGTGGGTTTTTAGTTTCCTGCGGAAGATGGTAAGAGATTCCGCAGTCCTAACTGCATGAGGGAGGTCGTTCCACCATCGCGGGGCAATGGCGGAGAAGAGGCGTGGTCGGGAGGAGCGGCTGCTGGGTTCCCGAAGTGAGGGGACCATCAGTTGACCAGAGGTCGTAGAGCAGAGGGTTCTAGTAGGGGTATACGGAGTTATTAGGGACTGAAGGTATGATGGGGCGGAGCCTCTTGTGGCCTGGTAGGCCAGTACCAGTGTCTTGAACTGAATGCCGGCTGCTACCGGAAGCCAGTGGAGCACAGTAAGCAGTGGAGTGACATGAGAGTGCTTAGGGAGGTTGAAGACCAGGCATGCAGCGGCGTTCTGCACAATACAATTTGGCCTGATGGCGCAGGTCGCCAAGCCAGCCAGTAGAACGTTGCAGTAGTGTTATAGGATGGGTTAAATGCAGAGGCTGCATTTCACTGCTCACAGCTCAGTGTGTGTCTGACAAATAAAGTACTTCTTCTTCTTCTTCTTCTTCTTCTTCTTCTTCGTGACTGAAGGAGTGCTAGAGTCGACCAGTACTATGTAGTGAGTAATATGACGTACCATATGATGAAGTAACAACATTTACTCCAATCAGATCTGAGCCAAAAGGAGTTAAAGTGAAACGTACATGTCCTGTGTCAACTTTTTAAACTTTTTCTTTTTGACTCTTTTTTTTTCTTTTGCTCCTCAGATTTTGGTCTTTCTCTCTCTCTCACACACACAACCACACATCCTTCATGGATCAGAACATACTGGGAAATCACAATAGCACCAGACCAGGTAATACAAATAATATGGACATACACAGTAAAAAAAACAACCGAACACACAAACACACACTTATCACTGCTTAACACTACTGCAGTGGGACACATCTCAAACACACACTCTCTCTTTCTCTTTCTCTCTCCTTCTCACACACACACACACACACACACTCACTCAAAGTGGTACAAGGAAGCGTTTGACTTTGAGCTGTCGGTAGTGTAGAGAGGGCTAAACGTGCATGTTCCCCTGGGGAGACCTTGTCCTTTGTGACCCCGTTTAGGAGTGTCTCTGAGGCAGTCCAAAGATTAATGAAGCCAGGCTGACACACAAAACACACTCTCAACTCAAACTGGCAGCAAATGCATCTCACTTGGTCACGGGCGCTTACAAACACACACACACACACACACACACATACACACACATACATGCACGTGCATGCACACACACACACTCTCTCTCTCTCTCTCTCTCTCTCTCTCTCTCTCTCTCTCTCTCAAAAGTCCTCAGCCTGAATGTGCATTCTGTGTTGCCAGAAGATGTTTTACTAGCCTTGAGGAAGCTAAAGGTGAAAGGGAGTGAGTGCACTGAGGAAAAAGTATATTTGGCAACAAGGCCTTCTCTTTTCACCCCAAGACAATTCTGTTTTTGCACACAGCTACGAGCCGCATGCACAATTCAAAACACGACTATTCAGATGACAAAAAAAAAACAGAATGTGACACGCTACACAACACATTACAACACTTACAGAAACACAAAATACTGCTCTCCCTTTTTTTTTTTTTTTTTTAATTCAGGACTGCTACGTGCTCTTGTCCTGCTCTTGCTGTAGATTTTTCTAAGAAAAGTCTCAGTTGACCTTGTGCGACAAAAACAGCTAATTTCTCTGCATACCACCGTGTCTCTTCCCATTAAGATTTGTGTCACACGTTAGCGGTTAGCGTGAGAACCCTCGAGGGGATTAGACATGCCTGACCTTTGAACTTTGGCTACCTACGCCATCGAGCATTTGGTCCCAGATCAGTCTGCGTACACACAGAACAACCATGTCAATAAGAGCCTGTAGGAGCCCATTCTCAGAGAATAAAACAAGAGGTAAAAGACTGATCAGGTACCAGAGTAAGCAATAGGGGAAGTGGGGTCAAATCCATCAGACGCCTGAATGTTTTAATTTCACATGGACAGAGGTGTTTTGGTTTAAGAACACCACTCCATACAGAGAACAGGCAGTGACAGGGTGTTGGTCGTATAACAGCAAGAGATGTGCTTTGGTCACCAGAGGGTTGTGTGTTTGAAGTCCAAGCATTAATGTTCACTCAAGTACTCAATAGGCAGACTCTGGTCCAAATCCGGACCCAAATACAGTTTGATCCGGACCAAGACCTAACTCTGCACATAAATTCAACTGTCATCTAGGTGGGTTTTTTTTATGCGCACACAATAAAAGATTCTGCACTGTTTTTTGTTTTGTTTTGTTTTGTTTTGTTTTGATGTGTTTTGTTAAGAGATCCCACACTGTTTTTTGCTTTGCTTTGTTTTGTTTTGTTTTGATTCCACGCTGTTTTTTGTTTTGTTTTGTTTTGTTTTGTTTTGCTTTGTTTTGATGTGTTTTGTTAAGAGATTCCATGCTGTTTTTTGTTTTGTTTTGTTTTGTTTTGTTCGTTTTGATTCCACACTGTTTTTTGTTTTGTTTTGTTTTGTTTGTTTTGTTTTGTTTTGATTCCACACAGTTTACTCATCCTCGAAGCACCTCGCTTGCATGTTCACACTTCGTCTTCTATCAGATCCAATCGCAGCGGCTGTAACAACATCACCACGACAACGTTACAGTCTACACTCAAGTCAGATAGCTGGTCCATTTATCAACCAGTCATTTGTCATCAGCGTTATCAAGCTAGTTTGCAGATGTAAGCATTCATGCCGAAAGAGTTAAAATGGCGTGTTTAAAATTGTCCAATGCCAAGAAAAGGGAGGTGGATGGTGAAAACCGGGCGTTAAAGACAGAGTGGACATTCATACTCCCTGAGGGCGGCACAAAACCCCTGTGCTTAGGTTGTAATGAGAAGGTGGCCACTGTGAGGAGTGGCAATGTTAAGCTCCACTACGCCAAACATGTGCATTTTGAACAAAATTATCCTCAGAGCACAGAGGTAAGAACCAAAAAATTAAACCAGCTGAAATCATCATATCAAGCTACAAGCAGCATAATAGTTAAATCAACGACGGAGCGGGAGCAGGCAATGGAGGCCTCGCTAAGAGCGGCACAGATCTCAGGTAAACACAAGAAACCATTCTCTGATGCTGAAATGATCAAGGAGAGAATGAGTGAAGTGATGGATGCCATGTTTGAAGGAAAACAAAAGGATGAAATGATACAGAAAGTAAATCACATACCCTGTTCAGATTCCACTGCAGCAAGACCAACTGAAAGACCTGCTGAAGATTTGCTTGAACAACTTAGCGCTGCTATACAAAAAGGCAAAATCCATTTCACTGGCTGTGGACGAATCAACAGACAACAAAGACAATGCACAGCTGATAGTTCTTGTTAGATTTTTTTTTTTTTTTTTTTTTTGATGAAGAAAAAGGAGAATTTTGTGAAGTTGTTTTAGGCCTCACAAACCTCTGTGGACACAAAGAGGGGAGGACATTTATGAAGCAATAGCGCAGATGCTGAGTGACAGAGGGAGAGACCTGAAGCATGATGTGCCCATTGCTGCCGATGGAGCTCCATCCATGACTGGGAGAGAGAGAGAGGACTAGTGCCACGCTTCAAAACTCACCACCCTGACCTGATAGCATACCACTGCGTAATCCACCAGACAGGTTTGTGTGCCGGTGTTGGAGAAAGGTACTCAGGAGTCATGACAACAGCGATGAGACTTGTGAACTATTTGAGAGCATTGTCTGTGCTGCTGGGCTCATTCCTGACAGAGGTCTGTGCAAACGTTGATGATTTGCTCGTCCCTCACAACGATGTCAGGTGGCTCAGCAAAGGCAAGGGCACTGAAACCATTCAGAAAGAGCTGTCATTTTTTTCTGTTGGATCAAAAGAGCACAAAAGCTAAACAGTTTGTGGATCTCATGCAGAATGAAGAGAAAATGGAGGCTGTTGCGTTTCTGACTGATTTAACTTCCCATCTCAGTTACTTCAGTGTCACACTCCAGGGCTGAAGCAACACACTATGTGTGACCTCATGTCAGCAGTCCGTGCTTTGCAGAGGAAGTTTAAGGTATTCAAATGTGATATACAACAGGGCCTACTTCACTTCCCAAAACCTTTGGAACAAACCAAAGGGAAACATCCCTGTCACAATCATGTTGAATTCACGGAGAAGCTGATTGAAAATTTCGAAACTTGCTCTGAAATTTTCTCCTTGGGAAAACAAGCTCTACCGTGCGTTGAAAATCTGTTTCTAGACAGAAATGTTGCAGAATTCTCAATGGAAGCCCAGAGTATCTGCCCGTGGGGCTAGTGCTGCTTGTCTGCAAACTGAGCTGATTGAGCTCCAAGAGAACCTCGCTTTGCAGGAAGCTTCACTGTGATGCTGTCACTCTCTGGACTAAGATGGTTACTGCAGCGAGTGTTCCTCTCCTGCAGAAAATGGCTCTTCAAATTCTTACCATGTTTCCCATAACGTACTGTTGTGAATCAGCATTTTCAACTGTGAATATGGTGAAGAACTCATACTGCTGCAGACACACTAACGAACACTTACATCAGTGTGTGTGTCTGCATGGCCTTCACACCTTTTGTGCTGCCCAAGTTTTAAACAATGGCTTGTAAAAAAAAGGTGTCACTTCTCCCACTGAAACTACAATGCTTTTTTGTACATAGTTTGGGAGTTTTTAGGACTTGTCATTTTTGTACACAGTTCTGTGCTTGGTGGGACTTTGCTTGATTGACCTGCCTTTCTCTGGACCTTCAACTCAGTGGAAATTTGGTAAGTGGACTTCTAAGACTTATATTTGAGTGTCCCTGCCCTACACATATCCCATGATAGGTAACCTGAATGCACAAGGACAATGACAGTCCATATGTTCTTGGACTGATGCCTGAGTATCACATTCTTAAACTCAGACCAGAGCCATGTGAACTGCATGTGCACTGGTTTCTCTCACTCATGCCAACACCGCCATCTGGTGGTGCAAAACAGTCCTCAGCAGCAATCCACCAAAAACAAGCTGTTTAGTTCGTCGGGCAGGATGGAACACCCCAAAAGGATGGGAGAGCCAAAAATTCATATTAACTGAAAATAACAGCATGTCAGTCTATCTA
>NC_044502.1:1620000-1687500 GCF_902362185.1 Chanos chanos | reverse complement strand
AAAGGAAAAACCCGATGGATCATGTTAGTACGCACGTTCTTTAAAATCCTATCTGCCTGTAGGCTTTGTTTTTGTTTTTGTTTTTGTTGCTCTCTGTCCGGCTTTCTCGGGTCAAGGCATCAAGGTACATGACAGCCGTCACAGTCACGGTCACAGTCACACCTGCCCGGAGAACTAGTGTCTGCAGGAGCCTGGGAAGGGACACGGGCAGGTCAGCACAGGGTCATCAAAACCCAACACAGCTCTGGAGAGAAAAACACAACTTGCCAGGCAACATTTCTTCCAGGCTCCCAATTCCTCAATGGACTCCTGGCAGGGGTGCCAAGCCTCCTCCGCCAAAAACAGGGAGAGGGTATCAGGTGAGACTCAGACGGGGCTGGGTGGTGGGGGTTGCCATGGAAACGCAACAACAGAGGGAACACTGTTTCCTTGGAAGCAGTGGGCCAGAGGAATGTGGCAAGGGATTGTGCAAAAACGTCCTCCTTGTCGCATTCCTTATCAGATAATTACAATATCTAGAAGGGGGTGTGTGCTCTGGGGGGGGCAGGGGGGCACGCAGGAAGGTAGATCTCCTTGCCAGGAATCTGTCACCTTGGTAATATTCCGCCTGGGAGAATGTGGCATTAGCCTCAGATTCATTTCTCTAACGTTCCTGGAGCATTTTTCTGTTACATCGTCCTCCTGAGGCTACAGTTTACTGTATAAATGATTTCTTATATTATTAGTCGGGGGGGTTTTTTCGTGCAATTTTTGGTTTAAGTGTGATCAAATTTCAGTATTTTGCATATTCTAATCTAATGACTGTGTGAATTGTGTTTTATAAAAGTTCATCTACAACGCATAAAGGTCAGTAGTCTTCAAAGACTTTTCACAAACCCATCAGACAAATGAGATGTCCATTTATTGTGTCAGTGTAGTTAGAGCAGAGGGAAAAGTCCTTGACTTAAGTCCCAGCGAAAGGGAAAGTCATGAGTAAGACGAGCGTTAGTTCAGTCTGTGATGTAATCAGACAATGTTAAATAGGGGTCTCATCTCGACCAATGAAAGTTTAAAAAAAATCTGCTTCCCTTTTACAAATTTTACAAGTCTGTAGATTAAACATGTAAAATGACGAGCATTACTGGATAAGTCGACCTCATATGTACATGTCGTGCACTGTGACCTGAGAGGTGAGAGGTCGTTTTCTCTGGCGTTCTCTCACTCTGCCTGATGTCAGTTCTTTTTCCTTTTCTCTCCTTATGTCTGCTCTTCTCTTCTCTTCTCTTCTCTTCTCTTCTCTTTGAGGAAAACCCAGTGAGCAGATGCGGGTCAGGCAGACTCTTGATGACTTGAGTAGATCTGCCCTGCATTAATGATCTGACATGATCTCTTATCTGAAGTCCTTGCTCTCTTGACCACAGATGTAAATACACCAGAAGCCTCTGTGTTTCGGGCCTAATACGACTCATGTCTCATTATAGGTGCCCCCTCCTCACCCCCACCCTCATTGCTGTGACTTTGATCTCCAACCCTGTCAAATCTCAGCACATGAAAGGAGATGGACAAGGACATTGACAATACAAGACAATTGAGACAGTGTTGCAAATGCCACCAAAGCCTGCCTGTAAAGTCCTGCAAAACTTCATCCCTGTTCCTTAGTACGACACAGCGGTAGAGGCAAAGTTTAAGGAATATCAGTGTGATTTGAATGCTTAATTGTCTTATCGACGTAGGCATAATCGCCATATCAAAGTCTTGACGGAGACATCTCCCGTCAGGTGTTCGCCGGAGATAAGCATGTTAAAACAGGCAGGGCGGCTAGTGACAAACATGAACTGATAATGTTAACGTCTTCCACCCTCACATAAAAAAAAAAATAGGAAATGTGGCCGGGAAAACAAAGTACAACATGGAAGAAATAAACCACAAATATAACTCTTAAATGCAGGGCTATGTCAAATAGCGCACCAGCCGTTTAAAAACACACACGGTATATTTTCTAATGCAACGTCAGTATGACTCAAGGATGTTTACTAACATTCTTCTTCATTTGTTACATTCGTGCCAGACAGATAAACGTATTCTCTCAGCAAGCCACGTGACGACCGCGCGCAGGTTGGATTGAATGAATATTTAGAATACCAGAAAACTGTGTGCGGACCATAGAGTTACGATGTTATAGATAATCTGCGAGCTGTTTTGACGCTTTCGGTCAGTTACCGAAGGCTCCTTCGACTGTAAATGAATCGCAAGTTTGTGATAGCAAAAACGAATTCGATTGTCAATTTCTGTGACTTTTAAGTAAATTCAGTAATGTTTCGAAACATGGGAAACTCGGGATCTCAAATTCCACTGGATGAATTTTATAAGGATCATTATATCGGTAAAACCATGACTATAGAAGCGATTTAAATAATAGTCAGACAATGTTTACCGGTAGCCTATTTTTAAAGAGTAACGTGACGGACTCAGCGGGCTCTTCGCAAAGCGCGCAAACTGTTACAGTAGCTATCCAATACTGGATTACTTAAACGAATGTAGTAGCCTAACTCTGCGGAATCCGCTTCGTCGTAAAGAAGTGAATTTACATATTACCACGATAGAGTTTGTCCGTACATTTGGGTAGATGTAATTAAATGAAATGACATGGTGAACGTCAAACCCGAAAGTTAAGTCTAATGCGCTCGAATAGCATTTTCATAGCACTGTCTAGTTATAGAGCCAAACACGCTTATGGACGAGGTCACTAATCGCTTTCGCCTGCAGACGAGGTAGGCTACCCCACTTAAACAGATTTAATAACTATTCGAGTGAACCCTGGGGTTAAAATACATTTTACCTCAAAAGGATGCTCAACAAGTATCTTTTCCATGAGGTCTTTATCTAAACACTTAAGTCTCGATGTCCCCAACTCGAAACGGTTTGAAGGGGCAAGCCAAGCCACTCACCTTCGTTAACAGCCTAAAATCTTCTTTCTTCTCCTCTTCATAGTAGCCGAAACGTAGAAACTGGTCTTCGCAACAAATAAAGCTTATTGTACATCCCATCCAGGCAAATTTATGGGCACATAACGACGTCCCATCCGAAAAAATAAAGTCACTTGCTGAGGCAAAAATCTGACTCTCCTCTCGAGAGGGAATGACCGTTCCCAGCAAACAACCGTCGTGTGCAGGTAAAGCTGGGCACGAGAGATAGCACGAGCCGTGATTTGTGCCTAAGGATAAACTCTCCGAATAAGAGCCAGAATATGTAAAAACCGTGGCCTGGGTAGAGGTGCTGTGAGAAAGATGTGCTTGCTGTTCCTCTCAGCCTCACAGCCAGCTTCTCTTCCCAAGAGGAGGCGGTTAGGGAATACGACTTTTTCCCCTCACCAATGTGTGTGTAATCGAACGCCCCTCATGTTGTCCACCGTCATATTCCAGCAATATTGAAGGAGGAAGTTATCCTAGTTATCCCACCTCATCAATAATGCTAGCGGTTTGTGTGCATGACCATGTGTTGACATACGTTTACATTGTTTAATAGATCTTTTAATATATCTCGTTGCACTTTGGTGTATTGAAATGTAAGCTTATTATTGATCAAATTATAGTTTGTGTGTGTGTGTGTGTGTGTGTGTAGTCCCTGAGCAGGCTTACTTGAATCCTCAACTCTCTAATCAAGGGAGCACTTTGTATAGTTTGCTGGATTAATTCGAGACTGCATACAGATACGGTGGGATCGTTTCAGTGAGAGTCCATGGACCTGAGGTAAAGAACCCCATGAGGTAGAGCAGCGTCTCAAACAACGATTCAGTCTAGTCCTGGACCAAAGTGCAGTCTGAGTGGAGAGTTTGGAATTAAAATACACTTTGGCACAGGTCACGTCTTTACCCCCCCGCCCGGGCTGAGCTTTGTTTTTGAGCGTAAAAACACTGGGCAAAAACCCATCACTGAGTTCTCATGGTGCTGGAGGTGGAACACAAGTTTTCCCGCCCCCCCCTCTCGGGATAATAATGATTTTTGTCATGATCACACACTTTAAAGACAATATTGAGTAAACCTACCTGTTGGGCTTAAAGGAATGTATAGACTCCCAAGAACTGCTGAGTAAATTCACTTATTTTACAGACCATTCAGGTGCTTAGGGTTTTGTAGTTAAATCATTTTTCGTCAACCAACAACCAGTGAGGTGTCAGTCAAAGGGAATTTTTTTCACATCATGTTTCGCAGTCTCATGACTCCACTCTTATCTACTCCGAAAGAGCAGAAATAACAGATAGCACTGTTTCAAAATAAAAGTACATAAAAAATAACCACATGCCATCATCAAAATATGTTTAACGAAAACACGTCGCACACAAATAAATCTGCAACCACTGCCTGACGTTTTTCCTTGAAATCGTGTTGTTGGTTCTGGTTCAACGTAACACAGGAGGCAAAGATTCTGACTATACGACAGGATGATTTTATAAAAGCTCATTCCCTGTACCAGTGCACAGATGACTTACAAAGAGTCATGAGTATGACCAAAGAGACAGTGGGAGGGCTACAGTGTCATCAAAACACATTGTGTAAATTCATTTTAAAGTTAAAATCTGATCTTAAGCTTTTGGGTTTTGCAGTCGTCGCATATTTTCAGTGATCCGAATCAGGGTGTGTTTAAGATTTTCATACGCAACTGTGCCTGTTTGCACGTGTGTATGTAAGTGTGTCTGTGTGTATGAGAGAGAAACAGACAGACAGAGCGACAGACAGACAGAGTTTTTTCATTAACGCCTAAACTTGATCGACTGATGAACACAGAAAGGAGAAAAAGCAGTGTGCAGGCAAGAGGAGTAAACTCTCTTAAAACTGACCAGTTTGGGTGGAGATGAACGGAATGTCACAGAAGTGAACTTCAATTAAACATCTGAGTATGTTATGCAATGAAAGGGTTTTTTTTTTCTCAGAGATGTACTGAAGTTCTATCTGCCCATTGTTATCAGTTCTGTGGGGGGGGAGATACAAGTGAAATTAGTCTATGCCATTCCAAATTTCAAAACAACTTAATAACTCAAACAACAATTATTATCATTATTGTTGTCTTTGCACAGTGTGCACAGTGTGTGTGTGTGTGTGTGTGTGTGTGTGTGTGAGTTAGTCTCTGTGGTAATTATACATGTTTAGTTTTAAGGGCTACAGTAGGTATGCTGAAAAGCAGATGGAGCCAGACAACACAGGAAGTGTTTAAATAATTACTTCCATCCTCCCGGAAATTTTTATTTATGGTTCTGTCCAGCCAATATGGCAACAGAGAGTTAGAGCAAATCAGTGTGTGTGTCTGTGTCTGTGTCTGTGTGTCTGACTTTCTGTTTGTTTTTCCTCATTTCTGTGTGTTTACAGCATTCTTAAGCATGACTAGCGTTGCGGCTTTATTTCAGACTGTATTGTACATATTCTACACTCTAATTCATGTCTGTTTTGTCCCTCATTACACATCTAAAGAGTCCCTAAGGCATGACTTCCAGAGCAAAGAGCCAAACTGTGTGTGTATTTTCATTTAAGAGATTGTAGCTCAATAGCTTTTCCTCTTCTCTCTGTAGTGTTTTACCTCTGTTGATTAGAGTGTTACTGACATACTTTGTATTTTACTGCTTTGGTGCTGCCTTAACCAGAGAGCTTTGGGAGATCCCAGTCAGAACATAATTAATAGTTTAAAGCACTGTGTGTAATCAGTAGTGTTAAAGCAGAGATGTAACTTTGAGAAGCAACAGTAGACTGACTGTGAAGAACAGTCGCTCACAGAAGTTTTCTCACAGTGGAAAACATGGCAGGACTCAGGAGTCAGGTCCACATGAAACGCGTAGAGACAAAAACAGGGAAAAGACACGAAAAAGTCATTTCTGCCAACGGCACTTATTGTTGCCTCTGGTTTGTTTGTCCTGTGCTGATCTGAGAGTGGTGTCTGTGTGTGTGTGTGTGTGTGTGTTTGTGTATGAAATAGTATTATTAATAGTATTATTACAAGTGGTGTGTAAATCCGTAGGTTTCTCTGGTGAAGTGCCCAGCTCTCATTGAGAAACACTTAGATCAACATTAATCACAAAATATCTTTCAGTATTCACAATGTGCACTTTCAAAACCACCTGGGCCAATCAACAGCAGTACAGCGGTTGTGTTGTGTTGTGTTGTTGTTTTGTGTTGTGTTGTGTTGTGTTAGTTTGTGTTGTGTTGTGTTGTGTTGTGTTGTGTTAGATTGCGTCGCGTTGTGTTGTTGTGCTGCGTTGTGTTGTGTTGTCTTGTGTTGTGTTATGTTATGTCGCGTTGTTGTTTTGTGTTGTGTTGTGTTGTGTTATGTTGCGTTGTTGTTTTGTGTTGTGTTGTGTTGTGTTGTGTTGTGTTGTGTTGTGTTGTGTTGTGTTGCGTTGTGTTGTGTTGTGTTAGTTTGTTTTGTGTTGAAAACAACATACATGTGTGTGTACTTCTGCTTAAAGTCAGAAAATAAAACCTCAAGTCTGAATGAAAGGAGGTTATCTCAAGTTCTGAGTTGGCTGCTTGCCTCTGGTTTGTTTGTCCTGCACTGATCTGAGACTGGTGTGTGTGTGTGTGTGTGTGTGTGTGTGTGTGTGTTGTATGAAACGAAAAATCACACCCGCTGGCCAGCTCTAGGTTCCTGGCAGTGAGGTGAGTCTGGAAGCTACGTTCACAGATCCTGCTTGGGCATTTCTGCGGCACTGCGCCTAAGGAATCTGTCTGACTGGTGCTATCAGTGCCCCGTGGCTCCACGCAGGAACTGACCTGAGGTCAGCTCTACCTGCGTTGCCAAAAGTGTTCCCTTGGAAATCCTAGCTCTCCTGTGAACGTGGGCTTCGTTTAGACAGGAGACACAGCGACTGACTCTGTGACGAAACAGCACATTCGAGACGGTGAAAATTGAGAGCTGGCTGATTCGACGACGTTCGCGAACATTTAACAGACGTGAATCAAACATTCTGAAAAGTTGTACTGGAACGTTTGAATGCCTCGCGGTTTGTAGTTTCTCAGATTTTTTCCTGATAAACAACAGCAGCAGTGCAGTTAGAGGTTTTTTTTTTTGTTGTTGTTTTTTTTAATCTGGACTTGACCAATCCTTAAGTCCGATGAGGGCTTTGAAACTCCTTCATCCACCCTGTGGCATACCATATATGGTGGCAGTGTGAAAGACAGGAATGCGTAGAATGACTGTAAAAGTGATAGAATGAATATCAGTAACATTTGTGTAATATCTGAGCAGTTATACATTGTAGTGTATTTACCGTATGTTCATCAGACTGGGCTTAAACGAGTAAGTAAAGTCTTTGAGTGACTGGTCCCTGTTCCAGTTCTCTTCGGTCCTCCCTCTCCTTATGACCCTCCTCTTCATTTTGATGAAGACTTTCATTCAAGGCCTTCATGTCATGTTTGTTGAGTTGTTTGAACATACTCAGTCCTACTTTAGTGGAAAAGGACAGAAGTTAAAGGGGCCACGTAAGAATACTGGGACAGTTCGGTTTGATCCAGGTCTGATTTTCATGCCGACCACGACCGCCAAACAAACACAATACAGCAGCACAGATGAGTTTCACTGGTGCATGATGGATGAATCCTGTCAATCTCACTGAATGAGTCGCGGATCCTTCTCTAATCCTTCACTATGTCTTCACTGTCATGCAGTCTGTGTGTGTGTCTGTGTGTCTGTGTGTCCATGTGTATATGTGTGTGTGTTTGTGTGACTGAGTGTGTGTGCGTGTGTGTGTCTGTGTGTCCGTGTGTGTGTGTGTATCTGAGTATATGTGTGTGAGTGTGTGTGTCTGTGTGTCCGTGTGTGTGTGTGTGTGCGTGTGTGCGTGTGTGCGCGTCTGTGTCTGTGTCTGTGTGTGCTTGTAATGACAGGGCAGCTGTAGCAGGGTCATGCGACACTGTGTGATGCTGGAGCGTGTCTGACACCCAGAGGGGAGTTTGTGACATTATGGGTGATTCCTGCTGAGCCTGGTGGACTGTGGTGGAAAAACCCTGTGGTACATCTTATATTTCATCAATTTCTCTCTCTCTCTCTCTCTCTCTCTCTCTCTGTCTCTCTCTCTCTCTCTCTCTCTCTCTCTCTCTCTCTCTCTGTCTTCAGACTCTGTTTCTCATGTCATTTCAAAACACTGCTGATGAAAGTGTTTACTGACATTCAAACGAATGTTCATTTTCTAAAGGAACCAAGACACTGTGTGAGATGAGCGTTGAATTCTCATTGTCTTTGTGTAAAGAAAGTGAATAAAGTGAATTATCTGTACGACGCACGTGCTGCCATGACCATGTCTATGTTGTCTTTCATTCAAAAAATGGACACGGAGTGATTTTCACTGCTACATATAAACAAGGCTTTAACCAAAGTCAGGTGGGAGTTTCTATCTTTATACTGCACAAAAGGAATAACCTACCGTTTCTTTAGACTAACTCACACACATAAAAAAAAAAAATATATATATATATACACACACACACATTTATATATATACACACACACACACACATACACACATACATACATATATACGTGTGTGTGTGTGTGTGTGTGTGTGTGTATATTATAGATATTTTTATCATACAAAGTCTTGTACAGATTCACTGGCTCCTGGAGGAATCCCTTTGTCCAAGTTGGCCATTTTGACCAGTTGGTTGGGCTGGTGTCTTTCCTGTCACTCAAACCGCACCCCTGGGGTTTGTTTGACGGGTTGTGATTGAGGGCGGAGGCTGTGTCAAGGAACATTCAATGTTTACATCTGTAAGAAGATCTTCACCTCATGTCTCATATATGGCAGGAGAGAGAGAGAGAGAGAGAGAGGCGCGTCCACAGGAGATGCATGCTGAATGAATGGGTAGATTATTGACACTTAACCCCATTAGAGCAAGAGAAAGCGAGTGAGAAAGAGAGAGAGAGAGAGAGAGAGAGAGAGAGAGATGTGACGTCTGTCAGTCACTCATCTAACAACATTTTGTTGAGGGAAACAAACCCCCTTTGCCACCCTCCCAGATTTCTGAACAGCCTGAAAAGTGGGCTGCCTAAATTTTTTCCCCTTTCCTCTGACCAGTCTCCATTTGAGTTACCAAAGGCACCAAAGCAAGATGAAGCAATTACTTCATCAAATTGCATGTCTCTGAAAGCGTCACGGTGACATGGATTCTGACAACCGTGTTAAGCAAATCGAGATTTTGCAGGTACTTTACGCAACCAGTGGGAAGCTGACTGCTCTCTGCGTCTTATTGTTTTGATACCTGATGTTTGTGGTAAACATTCTAGAACAACATTCTAGAAAAAAAAAAACGGCTGTAGATGTGGTATCATCAGTCATCAGTATTCATCATAAATCATCAACACTGCTTTTCCTTTGGGAAAAAAAAGGGATTTTAAATCAGAGTGGAGAATTTGCAACTTTTCTCATTATCTCATATTTACATTTCATTGTAAACTCCAGGTTTATCTTATCAGTGTGATGACAACAAGAATGAAAAAAATCATTGTATTTAATATCAGAAGCTTTCATTTAAGTCGGTAAATAGTTCAAAAATATTGTATTAATATTTTAACACCATAACCTACTGAGAAAAAAAAGTTTATCTAAAACTTGGACATTAATCTTGTAAGTCAACCAACACAGACAGACCAGTGACCCCAAGATCTAGATCAAACCCTGTGGCATCTGTAATCTTTTTAATTTGTTCTGTTATCTTTGTAATCTGACTGTGAACAGTTTCAGCAAAAACAACCAGAGCTTCAGTATCGATGCATTCATCAGACAGTCTGAAGTCTAATTCAACTAGACATCTGAGGACCCAGATACAGGACAATGGTCACTGTATACGTAAATTAAGGAGGTTTTTCTCCAAGGATGCATTGGAAAGAAAGAAAGAAAGAAAGAAAGAAAGAAAGAAAGAAAACAAATGACACTCCAGCAGGTCAGGTCACAGGTCACAGGTCTCTTTAAACAGCAGAGCTCCGTCTGGTGAAGCAGAAATGTGATAAAAGGCTCTAAACATCGCCTGCAGAAAAAGCATATGTTCTGTTTGTTCATCGGGAGAAAAAAAGGTCTGCAGTTGCCTCCCTGAATTCCCAAACTGGCTCCCTGTCCTGCAAATGCGTGGGACTACTGCAGAAAACAAATATCTGCTAATCTCACACACTCACACACACACACTCACACACACACACACACTCACACTCACACACACACACTCACACACACACACTCGCACACACACTCACACACTCACACTCACATACACACTCACACTCACACACACACTCACACACACACACACACACTCACACACACACTCACACACACACACTCACACACACACACACTCATACACACACTCACATTCATACACACACTCACACTCACACACACACTCACACACTCAAACTCACACACACTCACACACACACACTCACACTCACACTCACACACTCACACACTCACACACACACTCACACACTCAAACTCACACACACACACACACACACTCACACTCACGCACACACTCACACACACACACACACACACACACACACACTCATACACACACTCACATTCATACACACACTCACACTCACACACACACACACACACACTCATACACACACTCACATTCATACACACACTCACACACACACACACTCACACTCACACACACACTCACACACACACACTCACACTCACACACACTCACACACTCACATTCACACACACACACTCACACTCACACTCACACACACACACTCACACACATACTCACACTCACGCACACACTCACACACACACACTCACACTCATACACACACACTCACACTCACACACACACTCACACTCACACACACACTCACACACACACACTCACACTCACACACACACTCACACACACACACTCACACACACTCACACACACACACTCACACTCATACACACACACACACACACACTCACACTCACACACACACTCACACTCATACACACACACACACACACGCAAACACAAACACACAATACTTTTCTTTTCTGTACTGAATTTACTTGACGTACGGATGACATATCATACTTAAATCAAAGGGTCCTTGACGTACGCACAAAGGGAAAATATTCTGCTTTTTAGACGCACACGGACAGTTGACATATTTATCAAGAGAGGCAAAAAAAAATGAAATGCTCAAAAATAGCATAAAACAAAAAAAACAGATAACTCCACCCATAAGACTCCTCTTATAACTCCACCCATAAGACTCCTCCTATAACTCCGCCTATAAGACCCTTCTTATAACTCTACCTATAAGACTCTTCCTGTAACTCCACCTAGAAGACTCTTCCTATAACTCCGCCTATAAGACTCTTCCTATAACTCCGCCTATAAGACTCTTCCTATAACTCCGCCTATAAGACTCTTCCTGCAACTCCGCTTATAAGACTCTTCCTGTACCTCCACCTATAAGACTCTTCCACAGCTGTTTTTCTGCAGAACACACCACAGAACACACCACTCTCTTTCACTGAGAAATGGCTTTAATGATTAAGCTTCAAAACAAGTGCATGGAGACATGCTTCTCCATCTAAATTAAAAAGGCAATGTTTACATTAAAAACTACACTGGGTTTAAAGAGAGAAACATGCCCTTGAGTAAAATGATTACTTTAGGCTTGCTTTTCATTGCTTTGCAATTATATAAACAAAAAAAAGTACAGTGTAATTGAAATTGAATTGATTATAGAGCTCATTCATGAATTTAACTGAATTGAATTCAATTTGAGACAACTAGCTTTCTGTCAGTGGTGTCTACTTACAACGAATAAATTGTAATAATAATTATAAATGATGCTGTAAGATATTCATAGAAATAGCGATCATTATGACATTAGTGCATTGTAATGATCTGAACAGAGCCACAGTGTCACTGCTCAGCACATACAGTCTGTGAAGTTTGGTTTGATGGTGCAGTAAAGAGCTTCATTCCACAGGGTCTATGCTCATTGGCTCCCTCATCACACTGACAATGACAATATGAGTCATAATCTCCGAGGGACAGGATGTGAAAGCAATGTCAGCGCATCAATCGTTGCCCTTATTTGGTAAATGTGTTTGAAACATCTTATTCATGGTGTCCCAACTCTCCTTTGTTCTTTTGTTCTTTTGCTCTCTCTCTCTCTCTCTCTCTCTCTCTCTCTCTCTCACACTCTCTTTCTCTCACAGACACACATCCACACACATCCACACATCCACACATACACGCACTCACACCTATAGCAATGAAGGAAGGAAGTTTGGACACAAATACACTGTACTTCCTGTTCTGGATCTGACGAAGTATTTACTGCTACTGGATAACTACTTCCCCTCTAATGAGTTCAAATAGGCCCTGGTTACTGACATTAGTCCTGGTGGTTTGCCATACCTAATATCAACGGTGCATCTTGTGCAATACTAAAGCTGATCATGCCCAAAAAGTGACAAGTGATTCCTGGGGCCCACTCCGCTCACCCTTACACAAAAGGGCCACTGTGCCTTTATTCTTGTTAAGTAGGTCACTCTTGACTAATGCTGTTTTAAGAGTGCCTGGCTTCGGTGTTGACACAGGATATTGGCATTTATTCCTGGCCTTGTGTTTCAGGTAGAATGTGTAAAAATATCAGGCAAGCACAAACGTGCAATAGACCAGTCACGGATACAAAGATCCCACTCTTTCACGTGTTTACTCAAGAATCCTTTATAAATTACTCAAAAATCAACAGAGATCGACAAAAAAGAGATTATTTTTAAACAGCACACTCATTTCGCTACAGAAACACATTTTTGAAAACACCGCAGTCCAATACAAGGTTTACCTCACATCTGAATAATAATGACAAGCCACACGGTGTCAGTAAAGTTCACCTTTTCCATCTCAACAGCCAATCACTGCTCTGCTCCAGCCCTGGGAGCCCACAAGACAGTGCAGCTCTGACCTACTCAAGTACACCTGTTTGAACTCATCTGTTGATTCCTGAGCTCTTGAACTGTGTTGCACTAGTGCAAGGCATTAACTGCAATGTATAGTTCAGTGGGCTCTCAGGGCTCAAGCTGGGACGTTGTGTTTACATTGAGTTGTACGTGGCCAATTACCTCCTTCAGACTGAACATCTTCATTGACTAATTACAGGTAAAATAACTTCACATGTACAATATGGTAATGATACATCGACAATACACTCAAAACGGCATCGTTATTTGTCCTTCATCTGTCATCTGTCTCTCCTGACCGGAACTACACGGCGGGTCTTTTCCAGTCCCACCTCTGATCAGCACAGGCTGCTCTAGGAGCATCTGTGTGGTGGGTCGGCATGCCAATCACATGAGTGCGTTGTTGCCGTCCTGTGAGGTGGTGGAGGTGGACCTGCTGTAGCGGGAGGCGGAACCTCGTTCAAGGCCGGCCTTCTTGCGGTTCATCAGCTTCTTCAGGTTGTGGCGGAACTTTTCGCCGACGAACGCGTACAGCACCGGGTTCACGCAGCAGTGTAGCATGGCAAAGTTCTGGGTGATGGTCAGCGCCTGGTCCACCTTCTGACGCGTGCTGCAGAGAAACTCCACCGCATCCATCCGCATGAGCGTGTCGCTCATTACGACCAGGTGGTACGGGCACCAGCAGACCAGGAAGGCTATCACCACGGACGCAATGACCCGCATGGCCCTGTGCTTCCGCGTGCCACGCGTTCTGAGAAGCCGCATAGCGGTCACGCCATAGAAGACCGACATGGCCACCAGCGGCAGCAGGAAACCGAGCACGTGGCGAAGCCCCCTAGTGGCCAGACGCACGTTCTGCGCATTACCTATCTTAAAATGTTCACCGCAGGTTTTGTTCTCGGAGACGTTGTTGTACCAGCCAGCAGGCACCGAAAAAGCTGCCCCGATGACCCAAACCATCAGACAGCTGATATACCCACGATTCCGCCAACCAAACCAGCCACTCCCATTCTCGTTGGCCCGTACGATGACCATGTAGCGGTCAGCGCTGATGCACACCAAGAAAAAGATGCTGGTGTAGAAGTTGAGCTCCTGGACCACGCTGACCAATTTGCAGACATGTTCTCCAAACACCCAGCCCCAAACAACTGACACCGCCCACAGCGGCAGGGTGAGAGCCAGCAACGCGTCTGCCACAGCCAGGTTGAAGAGGAACAGATCGGACGTGCTGAGTTGCTGGCGACTGGAACCTACCACATAACCTACCACCAGGTTCCCAGGCACAGCCAGCAGGAAGACCATGACTAAGAAAACACAGATGGAGATGGTCAACCAAGGGGAGAGACCCAGCGGCTCACAGATCCGAGTGTCGGGATTCGTCTCAAACGTTTTGGTCAGATTTGGATTCTCAGTCATGTTGAGTTCATCATACAGCTCATCCATTAGGCCAGACCAGTCATCCACTAAAATTGAGGCTGAAATGAGAGAAACTTTGTTCAACTTTTATGACCTTTTTTTATGATGGCATTACGATCAACAAGCCAGAGATTCTGTTGATGAATGTTCAATGTAAGCTAATACTGCTGTCAAGTCGCCATTATAATAAATCAGTGCACTTACCCCCCATCATCTCAAGCCGTCTGTGATGTTAGATGCTGAAGTTAGACACAGAACTGTGTGACTGAATCAGAGTCACAGAGGCAATATTTGACCAAACAACTCTTTCAAAACTTCCTGCTTGCCCAACATTGTGTGTGCGCATGTGTGTCTGTGTGTGTGTGTGCACATGTGTGTCTGTGTGTGTGCGTCTGTGCATCTGTGTGTAAATCTGTCATGCATCACTGAAGTAATCTGACCAGTGTCATCATTATCATAGTCACTGATTTCAGGGATTTTTTTTCGCCCCTTCCATACCTATAACACGGCCAGGCAGTAGTTCACCTAGATCATGAAGTGTTCAGTTTATTCATCTTCATTTCAAAATATGCTGACGATCTTACTAAATATCACATTAAGATATTTATTTCAGACAACTGTCAATGGCAGGTAGACAGGTGGGCAGAGATGCCCAAATCAAAACTAACATATTAATTATTCAGCGAAGACTTTGGTTTTTCTCTAGTCCGGTGTTACTCAGTTCTGCCTTTGAGGTCCCACAGTTGCACACATTAGGCAGGTGTATTGAAACACAGGCAGACCTAAAGTGCTCCAGAGCCAGAACTGAGGAACACAGCTCCAGTCTGTACTGGTCGAGTAACTGCTAATGAATTCCATTGGTGTTTCTCACAATCAGTACAAATGTCTTGGAAAGATTCCAGAGATTTCCTGTCATTAAGATCAGACAAACCCACAGGTTGTTTCCCCATCACTTAGTGTTTATTTCTTCGGTGGTCAGACCTCTCTGTGGTGCAGATGATCAGCACAGGAACTCCTTGCGCAAATATGGAAGTGGAGAAACACCAAACCTTTCAAAACGCAAAAGCACCAAACGTGTGCAGCTCCCCTCTGTGGCAACATCACATGCTTCCCGAGTTTGATATTTCCACTGTGATATTTCCTTTACCTGGCTTATTTCATAGTTTCTGCCTAAGTTTGGCAGAGAATCGTGAACTCGGCGAGATTATACACCAGGTCACAGAAACCACAGTGTCTCCAGTGTGATGCAGAGCGGTGTGTAAACAAGGCTGCTGTGGGTCCTACTGCAGTTTCCCGTTGTCTGGTCTCGTTCTGCTACGAGACGACCAGAGGGCTGTTTGTACCTTGGCCTCGCTCGTCGGTCAGATTTCAGGGTTCACTTCTGAACATTCCCTGGAGTCAACGGCCATTCATTCATTCAGTAACAGCAGTCTATGGTGCCAATGAACAAGGGTCTTTAATGCAATAACAATGCACAGACTAAACTACATAAATCCACTGAGTTACCCGCCCTGTTCTCGCAGTTGTCATGTGGTTCCTCCAACGTGTTCTCAGTTCATTCGAATGACTGTATTCTGTAAGTCTCGAATACAATTCCTTTTTTTTTCTTTCTTTCTTTTTTTTTTTTAAATTCTTTATTTTTGAGATAGCAGCATACATTTCAAATCTTACATCCAGTCAAAGATAGTTTTCATTTTCCTGCCATCCAGATTTCTTTTTTCAACAATTACAAAGAAAATAAAAAATAAATACATAATAAGAGATAAACAGAATTTAGGAACTTCAGTTTGGGAGAGGTTAAGTTTGCAAATAAGAGCAATGAAGAGTATATCGGGAGAGGACCTGAAAGAAAATCAAAGGTCAATCAGACTTTTTAGAATAAGTCAACATTACAGTCACTCATTCAATACTTCCACAAAATCCGGACATAATGGCCTTACGTATTTAACCCACTTGGTCCAAAGTTTAATAAACACATTTTTCTGAAGACGAAGAGAAAAAGTAATCTTTTCCATAAAATAAATATCATTTACTATATCTATCCATTCCCGTATTGTGGGAGGTTCAGGAAGTAACCAGTGCCTTGTAAGCGCTTTTTTACAAGCAGATATCAAAATACCAAATAAATATTTATCAGACCGCCCTGTCTGTAAATCAGCATTTCCTAAGAACAATGTGGAGAATTGTAAGGGTAGATCAATGTTAAGTATGTTTTTCAGTGCTTTATGAAAATCTGTCCAAAAGGGTCTTATCACTGGGCACTCCCAAAATATGTGCCAGTGATTGGCTTCCTGAAATCCACACTGCCTCCAACATTTGGCATCCCCTCCCTCAAAATGTGCTTTCTGTTTTGGTGTAGTAAAAAAACGAATAAGACATTTCCACCCAAACTCCCGCCACACAAGCGAGTTAGGGCATTTCCAGTGAAGTTTACATACATCAAGCCAATCCTCATTTGATATTGAAAAATTACCTTCTTTTTCCCATTTTTCTTTAATATACTCTGTAGTGTGGGATTTTTTTGTCATAAGGGCTCTATAAAATCTAGAGATAGCACCCTTATTTGAATCACTTTGATAAGCACAGCTAAATATTTTCAGTATTGGATCGTTAAGATCTATTTTATTTCTAACATTATTTTCAAAATGACTACGTACTTGGAGATATCTATAAAAATCTGATTTTTCAAGACAATATTTTGTCATCAAACTTTCAAAGTCTTTTATCTGTCCCTTTTCTGTGAGGGAGTAGAAGGTTGTTATTCCTTTTGAAATCCAGGATTTAAATCTATGATCTATCTTATTAGGCTTGAACTCAGGATCATAAGCACACCATTGAATTATTTGTAATCCATGGACCATTTTATATTCTTCTCTTATCATATTCCAGATTTTTAACTCGGCTTTGATCCATGGATTTTGCACATTATCTATAAATCTTCCTAAGTTTTTGTGAGCCAATAATGCTTGAACTGGGGGATCATTCATAATGGACAGTTCAATGTCTTTCCACCTTGCTTTAAATACTGGGTTACACATGTTAATTAAAGGTTTAATCTGGGCTGCGTAAAAATAATCCTTAAAATGGGGTAGTGCCATTCCTCCCTCTTCCCTTGGGAGTTGTAAAGTTTTAAATTTAACCCTGGGTTTTTTGCCCTGCCAAATAAATCTGGAAATAATCTTATTTAGTTCAGAAAATTGTTTTGAGGAAATTTCTACAGGAAGTGCCTGAAATAAGAAAAGGTATCGTGGAAGAACATTCATTTTTACAGATTCAATTCTATGACTAAGACCAAGGATTCTTTCTTTCTTTTTTATTTTAGGTAATTTCACTGTCTTAACAACAGGTCAATTTATAAGAAAACTGGAGTGATGCGGGGAACGGGGTGTTTTTGCAGCTATTGCACAACAACGCTAGCGTCAGACGTTCGTTGTCTATTGTCTTGTTTATGACGAACGACGTCAAAGTGGCCCCAGATGAACCTATTAATCAGAAAGAGCATAACTGTAGAGTTCCCCAGACATGTCGTGTATTTCAGTGTAAGACAAACAGAGATGGTGCAAGTTCTTTGGGGTTTTTTTTTTTTTTCCAAATGAGCATCATGTGACATCTGAGCCTCTTGAAATGACATCAAGTGCAGAGGATACAATAGACAGTCACCTGTTGTACTTACTGTGTCGCTGACATGTGTGTTTAATATTTAGATACAACTGTAATTTGCATTTCCTCAAACTTGGGGGGGGGGGGGGGGGGGGTAAAAATAATGCACAGTGTTCACAGTAGCCAAACTCTTAAAACTGTATGACGAAGCAGTGAGACTGAACGGACTGTTGACGCAAAATCTTGAAAGAAATGTTGGCACTTCTTATGAATGCGCTTAAGGGCCCCCTCCCCCCCTTCCCTTTCATGGGGACGATTTCCTGAGAATTATACTATTTTCTCACCCATGCTGTAGAACAAGAGCACATGACATTATTGGCATCATGTAGTATGACCTGCACCTGTTACAACATGAAAGACACCTGAATAATCGGATCTGCGTCGTTTGACTCGTTTGGTTTCTGGAGTGAGGCGTTTTTGTATTGTGAAAAACAAATCGGTCGTATTTTTTATGAAATTTATTAAATCATTTTAACTTCGGTATTTTGCTTTGAATACATTTTATTTCTAACGTCTAGGGGCTGCGTGTTTCCACACCGTGTTTGTGCAGAGAAAAAAAGTGAATTTGGTGATGCCGTAGTCGCGGCGTATGGAGATGAGGAATCCCATTTTACAGAGTTCCAATGCGTGAGTTTGGCGCCCTCTGTGGTGGTGGAGAGAAAACGCAACACATGAGACATGGAAAGCCGGGCACTTTAGGATCCGATTGAACAGTTCCAAGATTAACAACCATTTTTGGAAGAGAACATAATTGGAATAAATACCCCTCATTTCCCAGGACAGCGGAAATATGGCTCGGGGTGTTTGCTCCAGTTGTAATGTGTATTAATGACCACTAGGGGTATATTGCCTTGAGAACATAGGAGGCTGGTTTCGAACTGAGAGCATTGGGACAGTAGTGCTTGCATCTGTGTGCTCTTTGTGACTCTCCTGGGGGTTTTGTGTGTGCCAGATGAGGGAGCATATGTGGAGATAGAGAGACCACTGCAAGGCATTAAAAAAAACTTTTCGCTGCTGAGTGACACCCACCCATTTTGACTTACCTCTCGTAATGTATCTTCAAAGAGACTCTACGCCTTTAGTTCTGTAAATGACAGTGAGAACGACCGGGCTGGAGGATGTCCATCCAGTCGGTCTAGCCCATCAACTGACTGGTAGCGTTTGCTGGAGGTCTAATGGCAGGACCGAACAGTCAATCACTTTAAGAGCAAGTTGGATAAATGTCACGCTCCAGGGTCTGGAGACGCCTCTGAATGACACAGGCCACACAAAAATTAAACATTCTGAGCGAGAAGATTTTGCGTTGTCACTCCGTTCCTAATCTGGAACCTGATGATTTGGAACGAAAACACCTGGTTTTCGGTTCCCTCTCTACTTGAATTAAAGCGCGGATAGTCGCTTGCCATCTTAGTTGACATGTCATCATCCGCCCTTTGACCATTTTTAAAGCCGAGGGGCGAAAGCGCATCAGAGCCTGTTCTTTGAACACACTTACAGACGGCCCACTCACAGGTAGTGCAAGTTCACTCAGGAAAGTCGAATTGAGTAGGTCGCATACTTACTTTTTTCTGGAGTATTGGACAGGTTAAGAGATTCACGCCAGCTTTAGATTTATTACATTCCTTTATCTGTCCTTTTCTCCTTTATCACTAAAACAAATCATACACTCTGTTGCCAGTGTAAAAAAATAACCACGAAATAAAAAAGACTATGTCAGTTAACTATGGGCAGCGCTGGTCCGGTTGTTGTGAGCGTGCCCGTGTATGTGTCATGTTATTTTCTTGTCAGCGCTTGAAGTGAGTGAGAGGAAAAGTAGACTATCTGAAAATAATACTTATACTGGACGTATTAGTGAAATGAGAGGATATATCATAAATAAAATTATCGACAGGAAGAAACTGATGATTTAATAGGAAGGAGAACGTTTGAGATAATATGCCGTCAGAGTAATTCTTAAGAAGAGGAAAGGAAACTACAGCCCCGTTCAAATAAACTGTCATGGCTTCCGTTGTATTCAGGACAAAAACACACTCTAGAGGAAATATTCGTTAGATTATTTTGTACATTGTGAGAAGAAATGTCTATGCCATTTATGTGATGGCAAAATATTTATTTATAGGTTTCTTATTGTTGTGTAATGGCGAGGTCTTGTTGATTTGGGTACTCCATTTGAATCTCCTCCTCAAATCCAATACATAATAGTTGAATAAGGTTTAATGGCTATGGGTTACAGTCCAATGGAACCACATCTTTAACCATAGAAATCAGTGGCTTTGGTGAATTTGAGCTGTATGGTGTCCATCCATTTACTAACATACATTCTTATGAAGGAAAAATTACCTCCTTCTCATCATTAGGGGATTCTGTAAATGGAACTGTTATCAACATTTTTTTGTCTGTGTGTTACTTCTGAAAACTTTCCTGATGCAGTTGTCTGTCGAGAAAATCCTACTCGTATACATTTCATTTAAACGTGAGAGAGATCCAGTTTACAAAGATTAATAGTAAACATCTTGAAAAAAGAGTTTCACGGGAATGACATTAGACCTGGACACAGTAATGTACAGAATCACTTTTTTACTGAGAGCTCTCAAAGGAAATGACTCCTTTACAAAGTCTAACTGTACAAAGATAATGAAGTAATAAAAGATGTAAAATGACCGTGTGTGGGTTGTATAATATGTGCCGAAACTTTCATTCCACAGAAATCGGATTTGTAACGTACACAAGAAAAAGAAAAGACAGAAAACTCTTCATGTTTTCATTTTTCCAGATTTGGAAAATAAATGTGACTGGAATGTTTGCTCAGCCTCAACAGGTTTGCGACACGTTTCTGACAGTCATTCTGACAGTTCTCATAAATCTTCTCGATTCTCTCTCTCAACTTTTGACAGACAGTTTTGTTTTCATTATGTCCTTTAATTGGCTGCAAACATGAGCCCTGAGGATTTTCAGAAGAACAGTAATTATTGTAATTACAGGGAATCCCGCGGTGTTGCATTACATTGCCAATAGGTAAATGTATATGTAATGGCGAAACACAAAAACTGCACTTTACAGGAACAAATGATCTTTTGATGGAAGATTTCGTTTTCCTTTCCTCTCAGTGAAGCAACTTTTCATCACTCAATGGTTAAACGCACCATGCACTTCTCTCTCTCTTTCTCTCTCTCTCTCTCTCTCTCTCTCTCCCTGAATAATTTAAAATTTCACTGAACAAGGAATGATATGTGTGTTTAAAGACGTCAGGCTGTTTGTTTAATTGTTTATTACAATTTACATAACAGTACATTTATTCATTTAACAGACGCTTTTATACAAAGAAACTTCCAACACAGGCAGAATACAAGCCAAGCATGTAATCAGCAACTACCGAATACTTCCAGCAACATGTATCACAGAATAAGTGCTAAGTGGTACCAGTCACAGCGGGAGGGAAATCTACATCATTAAAGTAAGTGTACACAGGACAGTATAAGCATTTAAGTTTTGCTGCAGAGGAAAACTCATTGATTTTTTCTTATTTGAGTTACATTTGTCTAATTTTATGACATTTATGTATGTTCTCTTCTTTATCCTTAGTTTTGTTATCCTTGGGTTTCTTTTATAATCACAATATTCTCACGTGACAGGACGAGCACAACAGAAATTGAGAGAAACCTAACCTACCCGCTGTACGATTGTTTGTAATAAAGCGGTAGAGTTTGGGCCTACGTAAATTAAACTTCGTATATTTCATTGACATGAACTATTTGCCATCTGAACTATATTATTATCACAGTATGAATTATGCACCAGGAAATATTTTAGAACTTAGTGTGATTAACAAGCAAGCAGTCTTTCAGACCGACCTGCAATAATGTTGCAGTTTTGTTATCAGGCAAATTCACGACTACCTATACCGGGTCCTTGGAAAAGCGGAAGGACTACAGACGGAAACGGCCTCTCAGTTGGTTCCAGCTGCAGAGAATAAAATTTTGTAGCACTGAGACAAAGGATAGTTTAAAAAAAAAACCACATAGATAGATTTGTTTGATTTTTTATCTCCGCCTTACGTTTACCGACATGATTCTGCTGGAAATCAATAACCGGATTATAGAAGAGACGCTGTCTCTGAAATTTGATGGTGCATCTAATGGGTGAGATATGACAAAATTGAATGAATGTTATATTGCTTCAATTTAATGCCCTCTGTTAGTTATGTCAGTGGTAGCATTTTTCCAAGAACACTGTTTGTAAAATGGAATTTAGTAACACCGTGCATGCTTTTTTTTAAAGAGCGTGTTTCTCTGCTTGTGTGTAGCTTTTATTGCGTGGAGCTAAAAAAATATTTTTGGTAGTCTGCGTTCCCGAGAATAGACGATCCAAATATCATAGCGTTTGTCGTTACAATGGTTGTAATATGTAAAGAACATTAAAATTGGAGAAGTTTTGTAACATAAAAGCTAACCGGTTGGTTCACTGGATACCACAATGTTAACTTTCTGCTGTCGCCAGGGCAATCCTAAGGTAAAGTTTTCGCAGTATGAAGAAAGCTCACATTTAGCTCACATGGCTTACACAAATAGTTCGGTTGCAGCGATTTGTGCACTGTAACTTTTGGCTGATGAGAAAGTGTGTAGTTGCCACATTCGTAAGTAAGGTGTGTAACCAAACGCTTCCTATATGACATATTATCTGGCCATTTTTGGTCAACGTTTAACGGAGACGCCCCTGTCTTAAACTTCCGCGTTTCGGAATCGTAACGCGTCATGTCAGCGCACAGCTGGCGCGCAGCTCGCGGGAGAATGAGTGCTGTGTTTTGGCCTGAGGCAGAAGCTCGCACCATGTAGCAGCCTGTCTCGATATCCCTGCACCAGATTATGTTTCTAACACCGAAGTAAAGGTCCCCAACGAAACCATTTATTTATTTCGTCCTTAACAATTTTAGGTTTCCAATTTCCTCCTCTCGGTGTCATTCACAGCACGTTGGACATAATTAATAATAGCAATATAGTCATAAATGGCAAATAATAATTTATGAAAAATCTAATTTCTGGATAATATAAGTGATACATTATGTTGTTTTGAATTTGCTTTTAATGAAAAAACGTCTCTCCCCAGAAACAAACCTGAGGCTGTGGAAGTCACTTTTGCTGGTAAGCTGTAGTTTTATTAGGAAGTCAGACTTCATTTCACTGAACTGTTGGTTCAGTGGGTTTAGTGAAGGATTAGTGTTTTTGTTTGTTTGTTTTTGTTTATTTTTCTTTTGTTCAACCTTTGCAGACTTTGATGGTGTCCTCTACCATATTTCCAATCCTAACGGAGACAAAACTAAAGTCATGATCAGCATCTCACTCAAGTTTTACAAGGAACTGCAGGAGCACGGTACAGATGAGGTGTGTCACACACACACACACACACACACACGTTACAGCAGTGAGACAGCTAGTATGTCTTTACATGCCAGATATACTAGTGCTGTCATCACACAGATCAAATTTCTCAACTTAAAAGTAGTGGTCTAGGATCAGTGTATGCCTTTTAATTGTTTTAGAAAGTACAGATAAATGGACAAAAGGGAACTGATCCTAAATCAGCACTACTCTAAAACACTTTGGTGTGTATGGGCCCTTTTCTAAGACAAGCTTTTCTCAGAACCTCAGTGACTTTAATCATCGGGGGGGCAAGATGCCAAACTGACGGCAGGGGGAGTGAATTAGACTTCAGGGCAGCGGTCACACCTGTGCCATTTAAGGAACGCTAAACACTGAGACCGTGTGCATGGTCAGGAAGACCGTTATGAGTCAGAGCTCTGGCACTTCATGAGAGAAACTCTGACCTCACACATAAAAAAAACAAAACAAAAAAAAGGAAGTTCCTGTAATAGATCAAAGCTGTCCATTAGATCTGTACACTTAGGGCTTACTGGTTAAACGGGTAAGAGCACTCTGATCCAAGCCAAGTGCAGTCTGTTTCCAGTTCTGGTTGTACTTTATGAGCACTGCAAGTGAATGGAACTGAGTTTAATAACACTATTTAATAATAGTGTCTTGGTCTATATATTCACTGAATTTGGGGTGAAAGAAAAAGGCTTAGAATTTTGACAGGCATTCTTTACATTGCTGAGTCGTCTGACTGTTTCCAGTGAAGGGGGAATTTCATTGTGTTCCTGTCACGCTCATGTCATAACTCAGGTTGTCAGTGAAGCAAGTACTAATTGCGCTATTACACACACAATCTCAGCATAGACAGTAAAAACGTCTGGAATGTTTTCATCTGCCGCTTCAAAGTGCTTTTCTCTAAATTCTGCGCTAATTCTAGTGTTTGGACAAATGATTCGAATTTTTCTTTTCAAAAGCTAAAGTGCACACACTGCATTTTAATGTCTTTCTGTTTTAGAACAAGCATCTCAGGACTCAGTCCCCTTCATATTGTTTAGTCTGTTGTTAATACTGTTTTGTCTGTTTGTTTGTTTGTTTGTTTGTTTGTTTGTTTGTTATAGCTATTGAAGAGGGTATATGGGAATTTCCTTGTGGCACCTGAGTCAGGTACGTAATCACCTTTGGCCTTTTCTCTGCCTCAGGCTGGAGTTATGTCAGTTATTTCAGCTCCGTGCTGGTCAACTCACTGATGTAGTATGAGCCGTTCTGCAACTGGTTTTGCTACTGAACCAGAACAAAGGAAAGTCTGAGCATTCACTTTTGTCTTCGATGTACATAATCCACAAGTGATTTTAAACCACTCTGTGGTAATGATGCGATGCGCTGACCCGATCAGAAATGAGACAGCTAAATGAATCAATCAACAACAATGGAAAAATATTTTATGGTGCAAAGATTGATATCTTTGCCCATACACCTGTAGAGCATGTGCACGCACGCACTCACACACACACACACACACAAACAAACACCGCAGACATAAACCTGGGTGAACTAATGCACATCTCTGTGGAGGGAACAGAACAAATTGTTTGTGGTCTTACTGAGATTTGAACCAGTCATCATCCAGCAAACAGTTGGGTCTTTTTTTCCCCAACTTTAATGGATCAGAACCAGCAGCCAAGGGCCGTTAGAACGCTGACCACTGAACTGCTCAGTGTGATTTAGTGTGTCCCCTGGGCCGAGATATCAACACAGCATGTGGAGTTTAAGTCTTCATTTATCGTACACCTGAATAAAGTGTGATTCTTCTGTTATTTCAGTCAGCTTTTTTTATAAACAGTTTGATAGACTGTACATTTATCGTACACCTGAATAGAATGTGGCCCAATCTTCCGAGTTTTATAATATGTCTTTTTCTTTGACCTCTGTTCTCCAGGATACAATGTCTCCCTGCTCTTTGACCTGGAAGCTCTCCCAGAGAACAGGGCGGAGGTCGTTCACCAGGCCGGCATGCTGAAGAGGAACTGTTTCGCCTCCGTCTTTGAGAAATATTTCAAGTTTCAGGAAGAAGGAAAGGAGGGGGAACAAAGAGCTGTGATTCATTACCGTGACGACGAGACCATGTATGTTCAGGCCGTGGATCATGCCAAAACTCACATGCTTAAACAAAAAAAAAAAAACAAAAAAAACATCCGCGCTCAAATTGCCGAAGCACAAGGCTGAACGCCATAAATGTTTTGCATATTTAAGTCATGCTCACGTTAGCATTTCAGTGTAAATATGAAGTTCAGCGAAAACATTAAGCAGGTAGTGTCATTCAGTTACATGTGAGCCACCGTGTAGTTGTGTTGTCCTGTGGATATGCAGGGATTGGGGGGGGGGTGGATTTAAAAAGAACTATAAAATTCCTACCTTAAACTGAGCATTGTAAGCCACAACAGACAGCAACATAGGTCTCATAACAGCTATTACTGTCATTCAGAACAGGTGTTCTTGTTCCAATAACAGTTGCTGATGTTAATGTGGACTTAGCTCATGCTATCCTGGTCGACTCTCCACTGCATTACTCTGTTAATTATCAGGTGGAACAGGGAACATGGCTAATGTCAGAACCTTACATTTCACTGTGGTCGTGTGACTCCTTCTCCTCACTTTATGGCTGTGTATCATTACGCTCTCATTGTTCTCCGTGTGTAGTGTGACGCAGTATGTGCACAACACGTCATCAAAACGTTTTGAGTGAAAAAGCATCTGTTGGTCTTGTCCTCTCTCTGTCAGGGAGTCTGACCAGTCTGTTGGTCTTGTCCTTTCTCCGTCAGGGAGTCTGACCACTCTGTTGGTCTTGTCCTCTCTCTGTCAGGGAGTCTGACCAGTCTGTTGGTCTTGTCCTCTCTCCGTCAGGTATTTGGAGGCGAAGAAGGACCGCGTGACCGTGGTCTTCAGCACGGTGTTTAAAGACGATGATGACGTGATCATTGGAAAAGTCTTCATGCAGGTCTGTCGCTAATGCTTCACTAACCCTGACTGCTGATCAGAAATGGGAATGAACCCTCTTGACAGGAGGCGTCGCCGTAAAGTGGATGCATTGCCACGTGTTGTGTCCTAGCACCATTTTGTTTTTCTGTTGTATACTCAAAAGTGGAGCACAACAAACGTGAGAGAGATTTTACAGTGGAAATACAGTTTTGTTTTGTTTTTGGTTTTCCCACGAAAACCTTGTTTCTTTCTTTCTTTACTTCAGAGCTATTCAAAACATGTAAGCCTCACAGTCAGTTATGAAATTCTCAGACAGTGCAGAAATTCCAGGCATGTCTCTATGGGACTGTAATGAAGGCCTTATGGTGATTTGCATGGAAGACTCCACATCGTATTCCTGTCCTAACATCTCCACTACGTGTACACAAAGTCCACAGTGTCTTCACAAATCGCACCTCTCTGATTGTTCTCCTCATCCTTCACTTTCCCCCAGTTTGGGCTGTGTGTGTGTGTTTGTATATACAGATGAGTGTGTGTGTATGTGTGTCTATGTATATATGTGCATATGGATGTATCTGTTTGTTTGGGCTGTGTGTGTGTGTGTGTGTGTGTGTGTGTGTGTGTTGTGGACGAGTGTAAACCCGCATAAGCATTTTTTTGACACACCAGCTGGTTTTCTCTCTTTTTCATGTGAATCATGATCCTACTGTCTCTCTCTCTCTCTTTCTTTCTCTCTCTCTCTCTCTCTCTCTCTCCCCTCCCCTCTCCCCTATGCTCCACGCGCACACACACACGCACACAGGAGTTTAAGGAAGGGAGGCGCGCCAGTCAAACAGCTCCACAGGTCTTGTTCAGTCACAGGGAGCCTCCGTTGGAGCTGAAGGACACAGACGCTGCCGTCGGGGACAACATCGGCTACATCACGTTTGGTCAGTACACCTCCGTTCAGTCGCCTGGCAACCGCTCTCTCTGCTGTTGATGTGCTTGTTGTCGTTGTAACATTGGTCGCTTGTTAGTTTGGTGACGCCGGGCGGTTGAATGATGGAGTCAGTACCCTGCATATCTTTTCTGTTTTATACCTGTGTTGTGATGTTTGAACGGTTTCTCTTTTGACCAGCAGAAGCCTAAACCTTTATTTACTGCACAAACCTTTTATTTTGAATGTAATTGTTTTAATTGAACCAAACTGGTTGTTGTTGTTGTTTTTTATTTCAGTGCTGTTCCCGCGTCACACTAACGCCAACACCAGAGACAACACCATTAACCTCATTCACACGTTCAGAGACTACCTGCATTACCACATCAAGTGTTCTAAGGTCAGGAGAAGACCTCCCTCTGGCTTCTCACTGTTCACTTCTCTCTTTCCTACATGCTTAAGAGGACCGAATAAAAACGAAACAGCTTAGAAAACCTATCCTGTAGTGCACACAAACATGGTATGTTTTTGGGTCCTAAATAGAATAAGAGCTCTGTTTCAGACAGCGTCATGTGAGCGTTTGCATTGTTTTATTGGGGGGGGGGTGTTTTTTTTTTTTTAGAGAGCTGTGGTACAGCCATTAACCACAACGCTCATCTTTTGAGTCTCTCTCTCTCTCTTTCTCTCTCTCTCTCTCTCTCTTTCTTTCTCTCCGGTTTCAGGCCTACATTCACACACGCATGAGGGCCAAGACGTCAGACTTTCTGAAGGTTCTGAACCGAGCCCGACCCGACGCTGAGAAGAAGGAGATGAAAACCATCTCGTAAGTGCCCCTTCATCACTGCCATCCAAATTCACACCTTTTTTTTTTTTTTATACGTGCAAAGACATATACAGATTTTTTTTTTTTTTTTTTTTTTTTTATAAGACACAAGTTAGCATCCGTCCTGAATGTGACACCGCGTGTGGTTTATATTTCGGCTCTGTTTATCTGACGGACAAACTCATGTCCAAACATAGGCACAGCACACGTCTGAGACAGGGCAGCGTGTGTCCTGACATCATTATAATACGAGTCATGTGGAAACCTCAGCTATCCATAGGCTTTGCTCTTCCTTAAGCCCTAGTCAGACAGGATCTGTCCCATCTCCAGTGAGGTACAGCTCTGTTTGCGTACACACAGCCCGTGAAAATACTCAGTTTTTAAGTGCAGGGTTTCTGCTGTATGCAGTGTTTCAAGTTGTGCTTAAGCACAAAGACAAGTCTGAAACGCCTCTGGGCAAGGCCAGAGCTGTCGGTGTGTTTGTCTGTATGGTGTGTGTGTGTGTGTGTGTGTCTTGTGTGTTTGTTATAGACGTTAGGCTTGTTTATCACCCCGATCTGTTTTACTTCCTCAGAGCAGGACGCATTCTTCAGTGGAATTTGTCCTCCGTGAAATAAAACTGAAATCAGCTGAAAGCATCTTAGAGAGCAGGATTATTGAGATTCTGCGGTCTGTCCGGTTTCCAGAGCCTTTTGTGTGTGTACAGAAGTCAGTTTGTCATTTGAACCAGGTTGTTAGTTGTATTTTGAAACCAGTGAGGGGTTGAGGAAATAATCCATCAGCCACTAGTTGTAGTTGGTGGATTTCTATGCCAGGTTAGTAACTGGCTTTCACCTGTTGGACACGGATCTGCTGTGAATGAACAGAAGTTACCGTAGCACACAAAGCCAAAGTCTCAGTTTGATGTTACCTGAGCAAGATAAACTGACATCATTGGATAACATTACCATATAGCATAAACACAGAAACACCTGATGAGTAGAAGCAACATTAAGCATTTCAAATACGATTAAAACCTGACTATCTGACGCTGCAGCTAATATTAGGGATAACACAGAAACTCTCCACTGACGCTGGCTGGTATTTAACCCTAACCCTAGTAATTAGTTACTGATAATCACGTAAACCTGAGTCATTTAGCAAACCCCTCGCATTAGCAAAAAACGACTCGCATTTAATCGAGAAGTAATAATTAATAAGTAATCATTTGTATAAGTGTAAAATATTTGGAATAACTCATGTCGGACACTGCTTGTGTCAAAACCTGAGAGACAGCAGAGGACACTTAGGTTGTGGTATTCCTATGTCCGTGTGTATGCAGGCACACACACACACACACACACATACTCTCACTCGCACACACACTAAGTCTATTTTTGGATGTTTTTTCCTTTCTTTTTTTTAAAAAATTTAATCAGCCAGAGATGTTAACATCACCCCCTTGTCTTATCTGATTTCTGTATGAAACCATTTCGTGACAGATGCATCATTATAGGCCCATAAATTCACTCCATTCTTTCTTTTTTCCCCCTCTCAGACATCTATGATCTAATCAACAAGCGTTCGTCTCCGTACAATCAGACTGGCACTGCCTCCTACCACAGCTCTCATGACTGAATGAGAGCTCATACTTTTTAATTAGTTACAATTTACCCCAAAAAAAGCCTAATATCTAGTACCTGGCGGCTGAGTTAACATGTGCAGTCAATGTATTTTAACGTTGGCCGGTCGGTCACGCTTTTTCTTTTTTCAGGAGGGTTCCCTGTGAACTCCTGGTTCAGGGTGGTTCCCTGTGAACTCCTGGTTCAGGGTGGTAATACTTTGGTTCCTGGAGATTCGATCAATCAGCCACTAAACAGCAGCGTGACAGGCCTTTGGTCAATGCAGTCGTCTCCCTCAGTTACTTTAACTTTGTTTAGGTTCAGTTTTATTGTTACTGTTTCAACGGCCGTGCGGTTTTAGGAAGCGGGCCCTCGGGTTCCACTGTTCTGGATCAGCAGTCCCTCTGTAGCAGGTCCGGTTCTGCTTGAATGTGGTGGTTCCTATCAGCACGGGCTGGACGGCGAGTTCCTGGGAAGGGGCAGGATGTGGTTATGAGCGCTCTGCTTTTCGTAGCCGGGCTGGAAGCTCGAACCTTAAGCACTGTACGTTTATGGTTTTGATCTCCTGTTGTCAGGGTAACAACTGCCTTTCTCAAACGTTCCAGTGAGTCTGATAACGATTCCATTCAAACAAACAAAACGAAACAAAACCAAAAAAAAAGCTTTCTATGGTTTCTCCTCTGGTTCTCCCAAGTCTATTGATGTCAGTGTGGGCACTGACAAGAGTGTTATCAGGTTGTATCTGCATTAGTCATAACATTCCTCTCTGCCCAGTGTTTACTGAGGTGCGCGTTTTGAAAGAGGCCTTCATCAGTCCTGGGTTCGTGGATACTTACAGTGGAAGACGCTGTCACGATAATGTTGACTGAAAGCCTTTTACATCACCTGTGCTGCAACACTGCTCATCAAATATTTTCTTTGTCGGATTTAGGAGAGGAGCCAAGGTTGCCTGAAGCTAACTGACACGAACTCTGTGGTTTGTTTTACAGCGGAAAGACCTTTTCTCGTTAACAAACATTCCCCTCCGGCCGTGGAGCCTGCTTGGTTGCGATTCTCCGCCTCTGCCCACGCGACAGACCGGATCAAAGGCCTTCCCAGCCGATGTTTTCATTTCAAGAGCGGAAAGAAAAATTCTGAAAATCAAGGGCATTCCTTGCTTTGAGTAGATGAGAGAATTATTAGATGGCTATAAATATATGAACATATCTGTATAAAATGATTAAATTTTGATACAATGTCTTTTCCTCTGGAAGTTTGTTACTCCTTTGTGTCGTGCTGATGTCCCTAATCTCCTCTCTCTGAGTTGGTGGAAAGATCTCCATCATGTTGTTTTCATGTCCATTCCTTAAGATGCCATTCCAGCAGCACATGGTACATCAGAAAATAAAACTTTAAAAAAAAAAAAAAAATGCATATTTGGTTTATGCCTGGTCATTTCAGCACTGCTGTTTTAGTGTCATTCTCCTCTGTTTTCTGTCTTTTTCTTTCTTTCTTTCTTTCTTTCTTTTTTTTCGGTTTTCTGTTCCTGTCAAGAATTCGCATGTTTCAAAGACGTAATTCAACACCTCCTCCTCTGCCGTGTAATTTTCTGAGCTGAGGTTTCACATACCGATCAGTCATAATTTCTCCCCCTTTTTCAGATTCCTGAGGAATCCTGGTGTGTTTGCTTATGTCTCACCACTGTGTACACTCTGTTCCCCTGCCGCCCTTTTCAGACCGAGTTTTGATTGGTTTCTCTTTTTAGTTTCAGTCTAGAAAAACCCGGTGACTGGCACGTTAATTCCGTAACTCGGCATTGTCCCGGGCCTGCTCTCCCTGACGCCCGGAGCTTTGCACTTCGGACGTCTCTCCCTGCCCTGACACACCTGATTCACCTCCTCAGTTAATCGCCGATGTCCCGATCAGCTGAATGAGCTGTGTCGGAGCTGAGAGGGATGTCCAAAGTGCAGACCTCCGGGCCTCCAGCAGCAGAACCTGGACACCATGCCGCTCTTGTCAAGGGCTTGATGATTAACTGAAAAGTTGACTTAAAGGGCAACAAAGTAAGAATGTGCTGTTCACCGGGCTCTTCAGGGCTGGACTGGTGAAATTCTGCTGTACACTGGCCTGTTGCCATTTAATGGGATCTTCTGTGTCATTTAGCCATCCATCATTCTGAATTTTACCCTCTTATAATTAATCTCATGTTGTTTTGTTTACACCTGTGAAGGTGTTGGGTTAGTGTCAGCAGTCTTCCTCATGCAGGGTCCTGCGTGTTGGTTGTGTTCCATCTTTCATTTCAGCGTTTAATCTCCAGGGATTTGTGTAGAGTTGGCTGGGTGTCGACGCTTCTCTATTCCGTGGAACCCCATCAGGATAACAGGATGTCATTTTTGCCTCCTGGCTACTCCATGACAAAATGTCCCTCAAATAAAAATGATTTTGAAAACAGAAAATATATTTTGGTTTAAAAAATGAAGTTTGCAATGACAATAGTAATCCTTTCTCCTTTATCTCTCAAACACTGTGTTCATTTGTTTTCACTGGTTTTTCAGTATGCCGTTTCTGTTACTACACCTGGAGAATGGGGTTGTGAAATTATTAGTTGTGTAAGTTGTGGGCTGGGGTCGTTAAGTGGTATGGGGAATTCTTTATGAGGAAGGTGTGTTCAGTTTGCAGGTCACAAAAACACCCAGCCCCTGAACATACCTCTGCAGTGTTTACCGTGTGAAGGCAGCAGACAGTGAAAACTCTACAGTCCTCAGCGTTAAAAGGACCTTCACTGAAATCCTCAGTGTGAAGACCTTAAAGTGTAAAAACTATAAAACATGCGTTTTAGAAAACAAAATCTATGTAATCTATGTTGCATTAAAATGTTTTTTTTCTAAATGGTCTTTTTCTCCGAGTGTCATTTCATGCTTATTTAATGTCTCTCAATTATTTTGTGTGTTTAAGAGTTCATGAAGGTCTGTCATGTTGCTAAACTCTCTCTCACTTTATAAGATGGAATCTGAATATTGTAATATTGTAATCTCTTTCATCAGTTCTCATGTTACAAAATAGTCCTCTGATAAGCAAGATAACGCTCTAACATACAGAATAAATATTATGGCCTAAGATGACTGCATGGGTTGTGGCTGATCTTTGATTGTCATTACAGAAGTTTTGTTTTGCTACTCAAGAGAAATTGTTTGTCACCATGTATCTGCTGCAATGAAACTTTACAATGGTCCAGTTAGTTCGTCCAGTTTCCCACGGGACAGCCCTTGGCCTAAGGGTTAGAGAAGCAGGCTTGTGACCAAAAGGTCGTCAGATTGAGACCCAGGACCCAGGAAAACTGCCTTGGGCAAGGCACTTAACCCCCAACTGCTCCCTGGACACAGGTGTGCTGCCCACTGCTATTGTGCTTAGTGTGTGTGTGTGTGTGTGTGTGTGTGTGCACTCACTACTGGTGTGTAAGGATGGGATAAATGCAGCAGGTAAATTCACTGCCCACAGTGTGTGTGTGATCACAGAGATTTAATCTTAATTTTCATCTCACAGAAAATATTGCCGGAGCCACTGGTGCTGTTTCGTCCTTGGTCCCCAGATTGACAGTGTGCAGCTGTTTGTTCCAGAGCTTTCATGTTTAACATCTTCTCTGTGGACAGCTATGTAATCATGGTCCAGCTTGACTTGTGAGGAGCTGTATAAGATACTTTAAGTATGCAAAATTTAAAGTGTTCTTATTTATACCAATATGCTGCTAACCAAGTTTGTTGTCTGAATTTTTAGGACAACTTTTTGAGATTCTGATATATGGATGTGATATTTGACAGATGTCGCCCAAGACAACATGAAAGCACAAAAACAAAGCCGTTTGAATTGTAAACCAAGTCCTTTATTGTCAAACAAACCTGAGGCAAAAGAATACAGTGCAATACAAATTCCAATGAAAACCAGTTTGTGTGTCGCAGTTTACACAGACTGGCTTCAGAGAGAAGTGTTTACATTGGAAAGACAGAGAGAAGGCGACTGAACGACGGGGTTCAGGTGGATTTGTGTGGCAGGGATGCTGTGGAGGACTGGTGGTCTTTGGTGGGTCAGCGACACCACACTGCTGGACCGTCGCTATTCTTCAGGTCCGTTCTGGGACATCACTTCCTGTGCGTCTCTTTCAGATTCCAGCTGTGGCGACTCTGTAGGGGGAAAGACTTCAGATGAGCTGTTCTCTGTGCTATGTTGTGCTCAGCCAAGATACGGTATCGTACATACTGAAGACCAGTGAAGAGAGACAGTTGAAAATGTCATATTTCAAAGATGTGCACAAATTTTTTGTTTGTTTTTTTTTTGTCATGCTATAGCAGTGATTTAAGAGATTTTATTCATTTGCGTGATTTTGGTCAGTTGAAGCATGCGCTGGGACTGCGTCGCGTGATCACAGAGTCACAAACAGCGTTTTACGTAGCCTAAGGACAGGAAGCGGCAGAGTTAACTGATTTCGTGAGACTGGGGTTAGACTGCGACGCGAAGTATGTTGATTTATGCGGGCACAGTTAGACGGTCTGTGAGGTCGTCACACTTACCGCTGTTTAATGCCTGTTCTAAGGAAAACGCCACACTGTTGAGGGAAAAGGTGACAAAAACAAACAAACTGCCTTTACGAACAAATACCAGTCGAATAAAACAATACAGCATACAGCCCGTGCGCCTCAACGTGCCCACGTGCGCTCCTTACATTGCTCCTTCTTAAACTTGCATTGTCTGAAATCTGAACTAATCACACATCGTAACGGTTCAGTCCAGAGATTAAGCTATAGTCTCACCCGTTGTCACCCAGCAGACCGCGATAATTATCGATCTCCGCCTCCAGCTTCATCTTGATGTTGAGCAGCTCCTGGTAATCGCTGGCTTGTCGCTCCACCTGCTCGCGCACTTGGCTTAGGTCCTGTTCCAGTTGCTGTAGGATGCGGTTCAGGCGCGCCAACTCACGTCCGTAACGACCCGCCGTGTCTGCTAGAGTTTCTTCAAGCGAATGGATCTGGTGGAGACGCGAAAGGAATGAGCATATTTACATAAAGTTATTTTAGTAAACTGGGGTTGTTTTGACCGAACTTTTATAAATTCTTTGAGGCATCAAATGTCCTCAAAGGTTAAGGTGCGCAGTGATTTAACAGTTTATATGAATGACTTTCAGGGAGCGTTACCGTGTTTTGCATCGCCTGAAGTTCAATCTCCAGGATCTGCCTCACTCGGCGAAGCTCGGTGAGTTCAGTTCTGCTCGTCTGGAGAGACTCAGTGTTCTTCGCCACTTCCACCCTGATGTTCTCAAACTGTAAGTGATCGAAAAGGAGATAGAGCGCGCGCGTGTGGAGAAAATAGACATATAGATGAATGTTCATAACTTCCATTGCACCCAGCACCGAAGTCTTACCTTAGTCTTGTACCATTCGTCGGTCTCCTCGCGATTCTTCTTGGCTAGCTTTTCGTATTCTTGTCGAATCTTGTTAACAGTGTCGCTTAGGTTGGACTGCGGAGAGTCAATCTCCACGTTGACACTGGAGTCTTTGATCTTGTCCTTCAGTGCTGCCACTTCCTGAGGGAGAAATAAAAGGGAACGTCAGTGTATTGAACTCAGCGGAAACAAGAGAGAGATGTGCGTTAAAAGAGAGACTAAGGTACATCGCGATGGTCCTTCTTCAGGAAAGCAATCTCCTCCTTGACCGACTCGATCTGACTCTCGAGGTTCATACGTGCTAGTTGGGTGTCGTCGATGACCTTACGGAGGTCCACAAGGTCGTGCTCCACGTTCTGGCGAGCAATTTGCTCGGTCTCGAGCCTGTAACGGATGCGCAATAATTTAGCGAACAGATTTATAAACCTTGCTGTATGATCCTGTGCTCTACATGCAAATGCAAAGTTTCTTAATTTAACACTTGTGGAAAAGATTAAATTAGTTTGGATGTGTTCTACATCGGCAAGTAAGATGTCACCACCCTCCTTCTCTGTGTGTACGTTTGCAGTTATGTTAGATTACTGTCGTATGGCCGCGTGAATGGAGTGTCCACATATGACCTGCCCGCTGTTACAGGCGCCCCGAAATCGCCATATTTTAAATCCCGGATTTAATATCAACGAAATGCCTTACTTGTTCTTGAAGTCTTCGTTTGCTAGTTTGTTGTTGTCAATCTGCAGCAGAATACGAGCATTGTCCATGGTCATGTCACGTATCTACCAAAGAGAGATTTTGTAAGCGTCTCAGTGAAAAATTTACGCACAGGATATTACGCGTCAAACAACGTCTGTTTGAGAACTATTTCGAAAATACCTCTGCATTAAATACTTACCTTCTTCTTAAGATCTTCCAGCGGTTTCTGAACCTCATTCCAGTCGCGATCGGTGGTCTTACCCCTCCGCTTCAACACGTCTTTAATCTGCTCTTCGAGGTCTTCATTCGACCGTTCCAATTTGCGCACCCTGCCCAAGTAGTCTTGGAGACGGTTGTTCAGACCCTCCATCGTCCTCTTGTCGTCCACCGGCGCTGCGGCCACTGGACCGTTAGGCTGCGCTTGCGGTTGGGAGTCCGGACGGAGAGCATTTCTCAAGCCCTGCAGAGTAGACACAGACGCTCGTGCGCCACGACCACCGGCCCCTCCAAACATGCTGCCTGCGCTTGAACGAGACATTGTTTACACGCGACGGTGAGATCTAAGTGAAGTGATGCACTTACAAGCGACGATGATGTCTAAAACCTACTGAGGTATGTGGTGAAGTTTTTAGGGTGGGAGGGTTTTTATACACGTTGAATTGCTGCCCAAACGATGCCATTCGCCAGAGAACAGGCAACACCCTCACCAAACAGGTTTGGGGCAAATTACAGGTGTTTTCTCTCTGATGTTTGCCGGCGCGTTGAACATTATTCATGAGGGGAGGTCTCCGTCCTGCCTTAATAAACCAGCGTTGCTCTCCGTCTCATTACCACTTCTCGCAGTCTTCAGGGAAAAGTTCATTATTTCGCTGATTAAAACCCATTGTCAAGAAAAGATCATGGCTACCGGAGTCAACAGACCTAAAGGTTTCAGCAGTCAGTCATACTCCCCCGCGTCATCCAGAGGGAGTCCCAGTATCCCGCCAACCAACAAGCAGCTGCTCAACCCGCTGAATACAAAGGTGGACCCCGTGGACCAAGAGGCCAAGACCAAAGAGAAGGACCAGATGGTCGGACTCAATGACAAGTTTGTGGCTCTCATTGATAAGGTAAATTCAAGACGCGGTGACAAAAACTGTTTCTGGTCGCTAAGTTGTTTGTAATTTGATTGTTTGTTGATTTATTTTATTTAAATAAGTTACGCTATGTTTGTGGCGTATTGCAGCCAGTAGAATGTTATTCTTCAATTGATGAGATTGACAGAACAAGGAATCACCGCTCTGTGAACGACCGTAACTCATTTATAATTCGTTTATTTTGGTAGAATAAAAACTGCGATGGTACATAGATGCTGCCTGGAATGATCAGCCCATCCGCTGCTACAAGCATACACCAATGAGAAGTAATGAGAAAGAGCGTGTAACTGTGAGCGTACAGCCTATACTTGGTCTAATATAGACTAGTCATACGGTATTTCTGCAACTTTATGCTGTCTACATGATAAAAGCATCATGTGCAAGTGAGATCGTTTTTTTTAAAGTAATTTTTCAGATTATCGCTATCAAAACTAGGTAACTGAGCGCGAAAGATTTACAAACTTCCCAAAGGAATGCGCTTCGTTGCGTCCAATGCCTTTTATCTGCCTAGAGGGCTCAGGAGTCAAAGCTAACCACACTGACAGTGAGGTGGACAGGGAGGAAAATACTTTTACCCCCGCAAGAGGGTAGTAGAGGTTAACCAAAGAAATGCGCACTGGGAGGTGTTCGTGAACGCGAACCAAGTTCCTTTTACTCTGTCTTGGTCTTAACATTCCTTAAGGTAATATTACTCGGGTTTTTTAATGTTACACCTCGTTACTCTGACCAACCACACTGTATTTCTAAAAAATATTCGAGTTTATTTATTTCTTCTTTAGACTTCAACACATACATAAAGAAGGTAAGAGGATCCCAAGTAGTCTACAGAGGCAGAAATCTGAATTCGGTCATTCGTTTGTTTGATTAATCTAGTGTAAATATCTATGTTGACAGCGAAACTGTATCATACATTTGTGGTCATTAAGCAATGTCTTTTCGAGTTTGGAACAGGAAACCGAAGTAACCATGTACTTGATATTTGGCTGTAGGTGCGTAACTTGGAACAGCAGAACAAAGCTCTGGAAACCCGCCTGAAGATCTTGCTGGAGCAGGAGAACTACAAAGGCAATATCGATGACATTGTCAGCCAGCTGGCCGCTAACCTGCGAAAACAGATCGACTCCCTGGCCCGAGACCGACAGAAGTTGGAGAACGAGCTGAACAAAAGCCAAGATGATGTTGAAAACACCCGCGCAAAGTGAGTGTATTTCGGGTTCATATATATATATACATACATAGGCTATTGTCTATTGTTTGTGTGTGTGTGTGTGTGTGTGTGTACACACACACAAACAATGGCCAAACCATATATGTCTATATATACATACACATACATACATATATACATATATAGTGTGTGTTTTACATTACATTTACATTTATTTTTTTAGCAGACACTCACATCCAAAGCAACTTCCAAAGTTTTCTTGTTTTTGTGTTGTCCAGATTTTGAGGATGATAATCAGAGTATCAGAGTGTAATCCCAGTAGTATGTTTAGCTGGTTTAGAACACATGAGAATCCACGTGGTGAGAGGAAACACATAACAAAGGTTTTCCAGTGGAAGACACTTTTTAATAACACTCATTTCCAAAGCACTGTGGGGTACATATGAGCCTGTGACATATGATGTTTTATTACATACGTATTACAGTAATTGCTATCGATACATGGCTAACTGTAGAAATGATATATGACACTACTCAAAAGCTCTCATGTACGTCAACAAACATGCCCAGAAAAATACTTTTCAAACTGTTCGCACGAGTTTGTTTGTGCACCTGGGCAACTGCAGACCGGTCATTCATTATCAACATGTAAGCATCTGTCCACGACGCCATGTGGAAACAAGCTTTGTCCAGAAAGACTCTGGAATGTTCTACACCGTGTCTGCTGCTTGCACAGCGAAGTTCCAGAGTCTCAACCCCCAAGACACAGGACTGCCACAGGAGGCAATCTGTAAAACGGGAAGACGATGTCTCCGTCAGCCATACATCCAGTGAATGTTAATGCTTTAGGTTCTGAGGCACCATCTGTTTTCTTTCACTTATGGAGAAATCTCTCTCACACAGCTCCCTTCAGCCAGAGGGTCAAGGCAAACTTCAGGTTTCAAACATATGAATGAGTTCTGTTGAGCAGTGCGCCCTCCAAATGTTATGTAAATCTTACACAAACATCATTTTTTTCAATCTGACAGGTACGAGGATGAGCTCCAGAAAAAAGCAGAAGCGGAGAATGACTTTGTGCTCACCAAGAAGGTAAAGAAATCTACGGTGGATTCTGCCGTTTTCGACGTGTTTGCCATAGCGGTGTTCAGTCGTATTCATGGAGAGTCAGCATCTCTTCAAAAAGGGCTGTCACAACAAGTATACAACTCATCACAAAGATTGGGGCAATGGGGGAATTGGTCTGGTAACTGGAGGGTTGTGACTTAAAATCCCAAACATGGCGAGACACTTGCACCGTGGCCCTGAACCAGACTCTTAACCCTAAAGTTGCTTCAGGGTCTGGTACTGCCCGATGTGCACAGTAATAATTACCCACTCATTCTGAATAACTGAATCAGTCATGTGAACAAAACTGTGATAACAAAAGACTGAGGTGACTGGAAAGTCAGTTTTTCCCTTTAGGCTCTTAATAAAACATTACAGTACTAAAAAAAAAAAAAAACACATTCCATGAGAGTTCCCTCCTCCAGGAACAAGACTCCTCTCCCCGGGCCCACAGTGTGAACACAGTGTGAAGAGTGACTGGGGCAGCACTGATGCTGGTTCTAACCCATGTTCTCCCCTGTCTGTTAGGATGTGGACGAAGGCTACCTGCAGAGGGTGGGTTTGGAGCTGAAGCTGGAGGATCTTTTGAGCGAGCTGGACTTTCTCAGGAAGGGTTACGACGAGGTCAGTCTAAAGACAAGCACGATTAGCGTGCGCAGGTTCCAAGCCAAAACCACGTGCGACAGACGCGCAGGTCTGTTCTCAGATCAGTTTGCGTAGAATCAGCATTCCGTCCGTGGTTTTTCTCATGTGAGATCACACAGTGTCATCTTACCCCTCCGTCACGTACACACGTCTCACAGAGCGCGGGTAGCTGAGCAGTGTTTGCAGTCAGGTGGTTTCTGTTTGTGTCGACGCCCTGAGACTCGGTCTTGTTTGTGTGGGTACCGCAGGAGATCAAGGAGCTGGAGTCTCTGATCCAGAACGAGACGGTGGTTCTGAAGAGCGACGGCGCTCGGGATCTGGACATGGATGAGATTCTGAAGGGGGTCCAAGCCCAGTATGAGACGATGGCCACACGCAGCAGGGAGGAGGCAGAGCACTGGAACAGGAAGAAGGTCAGGAGAGGCTAGAGAAAAGCTACTGTGCCCTCATTCTTTGTCCGTTAAATTACGATGCATTAATGCCTGACTGAGACCAATGGCATAAAGGAGAGATTTGGTGTCCAGTTATGTGACTTAGAAAAGACTCTGTTACTAGAATAAAGCTTACATAAAAAACAATGCAGTTTTGTTGCATTTTGCCCACACGGTTCAGTAACCATGGTTACAGAGGCTCTGATATCACCCTCTGCTACGTTTCCACCCTAACATTGTTTGTGTACGTCATAGTCCATAGTAGCCAATCGCATGCACCAGCTCCTCATGATTGGCGGTTTCTCTGACCTTTTAGATGGATGACATGGTCCTGAAAGCTGGAAAACATGAGCAGGATGTCCGGGACATCAAGAAGGAGATCGCTGACATCCAGAGGAACATCCAGAGACTCAGAAACGAGATCGACGCTCTCAAGAGAAAGGTACAGCTACCCACCATGAGGTGACGTGGAAGGGTGCGGATGTATGGATCGAAATATGATAGGCAGACAGCCGATCCAATCACAAAAGAGTAGCTGGACAGAGCCACTCCCTCTTTTCCTCCATCTTATTCTCCTTTTCTGTTCTCCCTTCTTCTTCTCTGTTCTCTCCCTCTCTCTCTCTCTCTGTCTGTCTCTGCCTTTCAGAAAGAGAGTTTGGAGGGTGACATAAAGAACGCCGAGGAAAACGGGCAGAGGGCGATCGACGAGGCCCGTGAGCAGATCGCCCAGCTGGAGGAGGCTCTCCGTCGAGACAAACAGGTCATGGCGCATCAGGTGCGTGAGTACCAGGTGCTCATGAATCTCAAACTCGCCCTGGACATCGAGATCGCCACCTACAGGAAACTTCTGGAAGGAGAGGAGATGAGGTACTGTACTGTCAGGGTTTATGGGTTATGAGCGTTCTCTGGCTTTCAAACGCGCTCAAATGAAAGAGTAGCACTGTATCTCCTCTAGTCCTGTGCCATGTTTTTTACGTTCCTGTTTTCTGCTTTCTCTTCCTAGAATGGCTGAACAACAACGCAATCAATATGGTAAGACCTTTAATTGACCTTTTCCTTTTCGGACCGTAAACACAAACACGCACAGAGATAGGGGTAGTCCGCTTTTCTTTTTTTTTTTTCAACTGGCAGAAATCTCATGGTTCTGCTCGTCTTCTGATAATAAAGAAACGACTGCTTGTCACAGCATCGGGTCTAAACACTCCGGAACCAAGTATAAACATAAGCCAGAACCAGCTGAGCGTGGGAGCTTAGGGCAGCTATCAGTGCAAAACCAGGGCTGCAGTGCATGCCTCGAGTTCCACTCCCTGTCAATAATCGAGACCACATTTCACACGTTTTCCATGACTTACGTGTAGGCCATGCTGTTCCACTGTCTCGCTAAAGTAAACTTGTCTCATCTTTTGCTCAGATTTCTAAAATCAAACCCAAAAAAAAAACCCCCTTGCTTATGCAGACGTCAAGGATCAAGGCACCCAAAGTCAAGAGCCCCCACCTGTCACCAATCCAGACACACCCAAGAGAAGCCTGCTCATCAAAATTGAGGTGAAGAACGGACGGGTGATCTCAGAAAGCTCCCAGTTTCTTTAAGGACCCCAAATTTTAACTTCTGCAAAAATTCCATGATGTCACTTTGTATGTAGGGTCTAAATAATGGGAGAGAGGTGCTTCAAACTCCCTCACATTGTGCAGTGTACTTTGTATCTTCTGCCTGTACTAAAACATTTTGATGTAGAAAATATGTTTTGGCCTCCCTGCTCTTACTGAAGTTGTTGAAGATGCAGAGATGTATTATGCAAAAAAAAACTTGAATGTCAAGCTCAGGAAAAAAAATATTGATAAAATAAATAAAAAGGAGATATCTGTCTTGCTTTGATGTTATCCTTTGATGTTTTGCATGGAGCTGCAACTGTGCAGTAAGACAGAACACATGTGTGCTGCACTTTCTCTGTTTGAGATGAAGGTGATACGTGTTTTGGAAAAAATCCAGACCACCATTGCTGAGCTGTATCAAAAGAGTCCCTTAAAATAGTATAAGTGTGTATAAAAAAGCTTTGTGCATCTGTTTGCTGCACTGTGTGAGAACAGTAAGGGTTTATGATTTAAGGTGAGATCTGAATCAGTCTGAGAGGTGAACACCTGAAGCAAGGATAATGTGAAGGTTCAGACTGGAACCAGTGTGTGGCCCACTGTGACTTGACACAGTATGACTCAACACGCTATGACATAACACACGCTCATGGCTTAACATTAGTGTTAAGAAATGTTTACGTCTGATATCATTTCAGCCGCAAATAACAAACGCTAAGATAATCCTGTCTATTGTCGCATAACAAAATATGGTAGAAATTTTCAAACCGTAAATGCCTGAGGCAAAATCATGTCTCAACTCCAAACTATGACACAGAGGTTTGACACAGAGAAAGACGTTGTAATATTCTATTCTGCTTGAGGGGGAAAAAAGGTTTCTTTTGTTTTTGTTTTTTTTAAATGTGGTATTCATTACGCAATCTGTCACTCAGTGAATCAGGTTCATATCCCCTGTAGCTGCCAGATACAGTACTTTAATGGATCGCTTCCAGAGACGTTCCAATCATCACCATATAATGACAACAGCTGGGCTCCACAATACACATATTAACACGTGGCAGGAGTTCCAAAGGCTTTCAAAATCATTTGAACATTTTCAGTCATTCCAGTGAATCCATCAAAGAGAGTTTTTTTTTATTATTATTATTATTGCTTGTTTTCTGTTTCTACTTTGATCGCCCTGTCAGTCCGTTTCTCTTGCTTCTGTCAAGCATCGTCCTGAGCAGACCAGGGCAAGATATGCACTGGAATTATCCAGCTTTGTCTCTGCATCCCCACCATGCTCCCAGTCCACGTCATCATCCAAAGAAACGGGAAATACAGTCCAACTGTGCACTTGGATTATGCTCTTGTATTAGGTATGACTGGGGCAAGACTGGGGCTGAAAATGGACTCTTTTTTTTTTTTTTTCTTTCCTAGATTAGTTTTTGCCTAGCCATTGGATTTCGAGGAGCCTAATGGAAGCTCTTGTTGTAAGAGTGGAATATATTTACTCTGGTTCCGCCTGGCTATCTTCAACATTTCTTTTTTTTTAAGTCTCTCAGCCTGCAGAGACAAGTGTTACTAATAGCACCGCTCTCTCAATGGCACTGCCGTCTACTCCTCACTCCTCACGTATACACAGAGCAGTCAGACGAGACCCTCCCGGAGCACGTAGGCCTAAATGAAGACAGTGCTACATCACAGTTGGCAGACTCATAAATAAAGTGTCCTGTTGCCTTGTGTTTTCACATAGGCTAATTAGGTGGGCTACATTAAAGTTCATTTAAGGAGAACGTCTCAAAGGATTATCACGCGCTCGCTCGTCAATGAGTAGGCATTACGCAGCAGATGCGTCACTGTTACCTTAACTCTGATAGAATTTATACAGCCCCATTCTCTAGATTTTCTCAGATTGGATTTACCTCTCTCCGAATAAATTAAAGACAGTCCAATTTACAATTTATCTTCTCAACACTCAGTACTAAGTAGCTTAACTGTTACATATATATATTAAAAATAAATAAAAAAATAAAAAAGCCCATCACAATAAATTTAACATGTTGTTGCACAGAAGTGTTCCCCAATTACAAAGCCCAGCTTTTCAATACCGTTAAATTTGAGTCCACATAAATGAAATTTACAGTAGGCCTTTTCTACAATTCAGAAAGTGGTGGGCTACATTTTGTGTGCAACATTCTCCATTGCGCACCAATGCCATCACCAGGGATGCAGGAATAAACTTTTACAATGTAAAGTGCCATTATTCCTCCTCCGCGGACTACCGCTTTTTTCTTCCGCGTTTCAGATTTATTTGATTTGCGACACTAGCCATGGAACACCCGGAGTGCAATGTCCGTGTCGTCCGTCCTCCTCCAGCGGTGCCGCAGTTTGCTGAGCAGTTTCCTTGCTGGGTCGGTGTACTCGCGATTGGCCAGACCAAGAACTAGAGGTACCGTGGCCATACCCCCGACTCCGACACAGGACAATACGATGTGCGCCGTCGGGTTCCCCTGAACACCTTGACTCAGTAAGAAAGACATGCCAACATGGGTGTAGATGATGTACGGCACCCAGCAGGCCAGGAAGGTGAGAGAAACGAAAGCCACGCAGCGAGCATAGCGTAGGTCCAGTCTCCGCCTACGCTCGTGTGCCACAGAACGCTGGAGCCTCTGGATATCTCTGAGTTGACCGTGCGTAATCCACAGTACTCGACCCGTCATAGCAGCGATAGAGAGGATGGCGGGCGCCAGCAGTCCATATACCTCGAGATAAATGAATGCGTTTGGGAAAACGTTCCGATATGTGCAGCACCGCTTCTGGAAGGGTGTTGAGCAGTTGAACAGAGCTGTTCCATTGGGCACCAGACAGCAGCCAGTCCACGTGTGGCCTGCTTGATTGTTCCAACCGAAGGCGGGCAGCAGCGCAAAGACAAGGGGTACAATCCAAACGACCAGCAAAGCCAATGGAAAGCGCCGATGGAGCCATAGCCGACCGTGGCGCAGCGGGCTCACGATGCTAAGATAGCGTTCATAGTGCACCAGAACCAGGTTGAAGAGAAACGCCAGGAACAGAAAGTTCGGGAAGATGTGAACCAGTAAACATGACGAGAAGCTGAGCGGGCGGTTAAGGCCCATCCAGGGGATGAAAGGTAGAGCCACGCCCGTTCCCAGATCCGCCACCAATAGGCTGAGGAAGAAGTAGTTAGGTGTGTTGTGAAGCTGACGACTGCAGGCGATGCCCAAAATGATGAGAACATTAGCCAAGATGATGGCAGTAGAAACAGGCATAGTAATGGCGTATATGAGTTTAGCCTCAAAACTGCGCCGTGTGTCGTTGATTTCCATGGCAGCAGTGGTCCCGCAGCAATCAACCTAACACCTATCACAGATACATCAGTGGTCAGCGCTGAGGGACTTGGAACTCAGTGTCCTGTGGAAAGTAACAGAGATACCAGACGTTTTCTTGTAACCAGATCCATAAACAGTCTAGAATACACGAACACATCCTTATAGTCCGCAACGGACCTTCTTATAAACTAAAAAAAAAAAAAAAAGTCTAACCCATGTGTGAATTATCATATTCTTCCCACTATTTTACGTAATTTTCAGTCCTGTTGAATCTGTTGCCAACAGATTGTTGCGTCTGAAATGTAATATGTGTTACTAAAAAAATTCAGAAAGAAAAACGAGATGCTTAAACTAAATCAAATTGGATTAAAGCTTATCTTTTAAAAATCTTTTTCAGTGTTAGGCTACCTATGTAAGCGTTTGGCTATATTTAGTTCATCTCAGAAAGAGCGGCGATATTTATAAAAATGACGTTCCAGTTGGTGTAATGGTCGGCACAAATCTAACAGATTATTATTCTCCAATAATAGTCAAATAACTCCTTTATGCACAGGCTTAGCCTACATGTAAACTAAAAGTACAACTGATGTCAGACTTGTTCACTCTGGCCTTTAAACGAAAAATTCTTTCCTGTCTAATACCCCAAGACTTTAAATCGTAAAGGGATAAAGGAGCCAACTGCATTGTGTTTAAACGGTCAAATTGTTTAGCTGGTTATTCTCTGAAGCTATACAGCACCTCAATTCACTTTTTTTTTTTTTTTTTTGGCACAAAACAAATGCAATGTTTGCGCATGTACTGAAACTAGTTGTTTGAGGAGCACAGTTAAAGGAAGCACACACAAAGGTTATCCTCATAAAAAATATAATATGTCATAAACTTTACAAGAGAACATCATACTGCCGTTCACTGATGCAAAGGGTGCAGTATTTACTAAAGATGCAGTTAGTTCGATTTTTTTCCCCCTGTGGTGTAGGATTCTTTATGACCATATGATGCAAACAACTGCTACACTGACGGACAAGAATTTGGTCGTGCGTTTGCTGTAAGGCTGGGTAAGAAAAAAAAATCTAGCAACAGCATGGCTTAACATCAATGCTTATAAATATCTGCCGCCGATGATAGAAATAATATTTCAGAATATTTCAGTAAGATGACGCAAAAGCTCTGATGATCTGAACTGCTATCTAACAAAACGAATATGTTGCATTATATCCTTGCAACTTATGAAAATAATTTTTGCTGCAATATTCACCCGTGAGACCGAATGCTAGAGAGGTCCAACTCTTGACAGCAGCAGAACAGCTATTTTTATGGACACTATGAACACAGACGTAATGCGAATAAATTCTAAATGCTTTTATTTTATTCATGAACGTGACCCTAGCTGTCAGGTTCTGTGAAGGCAAAAAATTTAAAAAAAAAATGAAAAACTCACCTTATTCATCACATGATATCATTATGATGATGGACGCTGAAAAATGATGAAAACCAGAACTTTTCGTCGTTATAGAAACAGGTGGAGGAAAAGGTTAGAGGGTCTCCCAAAGTTCGGAAGGCGTTCAGACCACACCCTCTGTCCTCAGAAAACACATCAAAATTATCGGCTTGATCTCTGGGGGGGTTTCCCTTTTCATTAAATCTTTTCGGTTAGAGGATAACAGGCAAAAACTCCGCATTCTCCCATTGCCGTCTTCAGCTCTGCTCCCGCCAAACAGCCAGAAATCAGTGAGCGGGGAGTCCACACGCACATTCGGGTTGAAGCATTAGGTGGACGCGATGTGAACAGGAAGTATGGCAGGCATCACCATAGATCAGGCGGCGACTTAAGTTGAGGGAAGTCGCTAATGTGTTTGTGTTTGACACAAGAGAGGCTACACTGCAGGACATACAACTGTTCACACGTTCAACCCCAATGCATATCAGTTCTTCACTGACCTGTAATAACCCATGTTTCGGGAGGGCGGAGGACTGCACAGTCACAACTGAATGGTCTTTTTAAGAAGTGGTGCAAGACCTTTCTAAAAATTCTCATATGTAGGTTTTTAGTGAGGCAAATTAACGGTACAGCACACAGAACCAGAGGTTTAACTTGAACGTCACTCCTCTAGACACATTCAATACACCTCACTATGACTGAAACTTAAACACTTTACTCATAATATTTTCATAACAACTAAAATCGTTTACAGCATTAGAGACGCACAAACTAGAAAATGTGCCGAATGACAGACACCATTTCAAGTGGAAAACTCCTGCAAACATGTATATTTCTATGCTATATATTATGAGAGTAGTCAAACAAAGTCTCGTCTGAAGATACATTTTCTGTGAGATGTACCCCATGACTGGTCTGTTTCGGACGTTAAATAAACACGGGAGAATATATCAGCTATAGTTTGACGTAGCCCGCAGGCACGCGCTTCTGCAGCTGAGGGGGCCCAGTACTGGCGCTTGATAAAACAGTTTAACGGCACCTGTGGAATTCTCCTTAGCACAATATAACCTACACAGAAATCTGCAAGTGTAAAGAATATATCACTGCCCTTAGAATCGCCGTGGACGGTAACAAAACGCTGACATGTTCAAAACGTTCTATCTCAGCAACTGAATTCTGACGGGGCAACAACACCGACGTTTGCTTTAAAAGTAGCTATACACAAAAATATCTAAATTTCATCAAACGCGGAATGTAAGTCTAAAATGGTATCTTTGTGACCGGGACAGAACCATGACCATCCAGCAAAAGCTGCTTTTGACCTACAGTGGAATTCACGGGGCGGTAGGAGACGACGGAGGACAGAGAAAGGGAGAGAGAGCTACTTTGCCGTTAAAGACCATCAGACGTAACTTAGGCAAAGTAACTAATTACCCTTCATACTAAACAATGCATGGAGAAGAGAAGAGGATATGGGCAAGACGCCAGTCAAAGAAAAACACGTGGAAGCCTCGAGACGCCTGTGCGTCTGTTGACAGTATTTTTGGGCACGTGTGCCAGATACAGTATAGCCTATGTTCGGCAACAGTACAATAGCGCACTATGTCAATTGTCAACATCACTTTAAAAATGTGGGTTAAGAGTATGCTTTTGCTGCAATTAATCATTTGGTTAAACTTGGGTCCGGCTGAATATATTTTCATTCAATACATTAGGCTATACGGGGTTGTCGAGTTCATGGATTCTAATTAAAATGGACAAGAAATCTTCCACAGTTTGCTATGGCACAATTCTGTTGTAAAATGTTCTCTTAGGCCGTAGTCTTCCAACCACAGGACGTCTAAAACCAAATTCAAGGGGTACTCCACGAAGAAGGACTTCGCCAGATCTCTTGAGCCACAGGTTAAAAGTTTCCAGTAGCAGAACAGCTAAGGACCATATCTGTAGCAGTTGTTTCAGTTTTGCCTTATCGTGACAGAGAAATTCTGCTTTCTGATGTTGGCTAACCCCAGTTTTCGCCTCGAACCCGATTAGTTTTTAAGTGGCAACTTTTAACTTGATGCACTTACATAAAAATCCAATTCGGGCCGATTTTGCGAGCAAATGATCATTTTGCCGTTGAGTCAGGATGAAAACTAACGGCCCAGAGTGCTAGTGCGCTCTGAGATTACACCATTTCGAGAGGCTGTGATGGTATAACTACCAAATGAAAGGCACGCATGAAATTAATGCTACACTTGAAGAATGGGATAACGTAGCGTTGCATTTTCTTTCTGCCATGCATTGCTCCAATTGCGCGCTGTTTCCCACCAGAAGGCGTCCTCGCCGTTTACAAATTACGATGATACGCATTTTAATCACGGAAATTAACCCATTAAGTCTGACACCCATACTTTTAAACGGTTCAGATGACATGACAGCTGACTGAATATGAGCGCTGGAGACCGTCGTTTTCTCAAGAACAAAACTATCACCGTAGGCAGGGGACAAAATCTAGATCCGTTACATTGTTTGATCACTACGGTTGTATGCTAAGTGCTTAGCCTACGGACAAGCAGTATTCCACGTCGACAAACAGATGCAAGTGCTCCTACATTGCTTGAGCCAGAGTTGAAGATTATTAGCCCGCGAGGCGTGGGCACTAATGATTATGTATACAGTACTTATACTGAAGTCCTATCGTCCACATCTTATCAGCGACTGATACCTAAACTACGTCTGTGATTTATGCTCCGGCATGAAAGTCGTTTGTTGAAAATGATCATCGCTGTACCACACCATAAGGAATCACCCCAATCAATTAACATGGATTACACGTGGGGGAAAAAACCTTAAACTACATCTTAGGGGGGAAAAAATGCATGTTCACACCAAACCATATTTATTGAAGTATTGTCATTATGTTTCGTCAAAAATACGAGCGTATATAACTGAAAATAAAGGACGAAAGGGGGTCCGGTGCGTCAGCCCTGTACTGATTTACGGAACAGACAAGAACCATTTTACGCTCCTCAGGTAAAACTGGAACCAGGAGGACTACTGTCTCAGCGTCTCACGTTTTAACAGTAGATGATTCTGATAACGACAAAAGTCATGAAGGAAATAAACAATGAACAAACTATGTAAAACTGCCTGTGATAGTTCCCATAAGTAACGAACAGGAGAACAAACCACAAAGGATGGCATTTAGATTCAAACACCCCATGACCTGGAAAAGGCAGATTAACGCTCTTAAAAAACAAAAAACAAACAAACAAAAACAGTACATATTTCTTCACATAATCATTTATTTTCATTAAACCACTGAATGTTTTTGACAATTATTATGAAGCTAAGTGTGCTGAACAAATAAACATCTTTTTTTTGTTGTTGTTTGTTCTCTGTTTACAGAACAACAGAGGCTTCATGTCTTTAAGCCCTTCACGCCAAATCAGCTCTGAGAGGTCGTTGATTCTTGGAAAAACAAACAAACAAACCACACTGTGGCGAGTCAATTATTGATACTGAGTTTGAACTGAACTATGGATTTTATGTACCAGAGAAGGAACAGTGTGCAGAGGGAGGGGGGAAAAGAGAGAGAGAGAGACAGAGAGAGAGAGAGAGAGAGAGAGAGAGAGAGCAGCAATCTAATGGATCTCTGAGTTTCTGGAGTTCCAGAAGAGGGGGGTGTTATGAGGGTGCCCCCCCCCCCCTATCGATCAGGTCTCTGCAGGCAGAACACTTTGGCTCTGTGGTCTCCCCCAGCTGTGACAGCTATGGAGGCCTCTCTGTGTGGGGGGAGGGGGGAAAATAATACAAATTAGAATGCAGACGTTGACGGTGAGGAACAGAGAAACCAAATAACGGTGTGACTACACATTTTCTTCTTCACTGTGCTCAGTTTCATCATGCACATCATTAAAGCAGTCAGTCATATTACCCCCCCCCCCCCCAGTCATGTTACCCCCCCCCAGTCATATTACCCACAGTGGAATATTATTCAGAACAGCCTCACGCTAGTAAACACACAAATCTCTCCATACATCTGAGTCCCTGTGTTTGACATTCATCACATCATCAGTCTGCGTGCAAAATGCTAACAGCCGTCTGCGTGCGGAGTGTGACAGCTGGGAGATCGGGAGGGCCAGGGAGGGGGTGGGCGGTACGGACCTGTTAAGGGTGAAGTCAAGGATTTCGGCTGAGTGTCCGCGGTATTCCGACAACATGTTCCCAGAGCGGGCATCCCAAAGAGACACCACTCCGTCCAGGTTACAGGTCACCACTACAGCCGACGCCTCCTCCCACCGCAGACGGACAATCCCCACCTGGAAAAAGACACGGATCGACATCAACGTCGGACACAAATATAACATTAACGTCATAACAGTCTCCTCGGGAAAGGGAGAAAAAACACAAATTCAAAAACACAAAATCTATATTTAAGGTAAGAGTACCGCACTTTTGCTATCTTATCACTGTTTCTGTGATCATTGTGGTTTGCCAGGCAACAAACAAAAGAGGCTCCAAGACACAGGTCATTCTTTTATTCCCTCAGCTAACCCGTACTCCGCTAACCCGTACTCCGCTAACCCGTACTCCGCTAACCCGTACTCCGCTAACCCGTACTCCGCTAACCCGTACTCCGCTAACCCGTACTCTGCTAACCCGTACTCTGCTAACCCGTACTCTGCTAACCCGTATTCTGCTAACCCGTATCCTGCTAAACCGTATTCTGGTTCCATCCAGGACAGACCCACAGAGGTCAAACTGAAGCTGTCTGTGAGAAAAAACACCACCACGTCTGGAGTGTGGATTTGATTCTCTGCGGGACCTTCTTACCTCGTGTCGACATTTGTGTCGAAGGCTCTGTGTGGGGAGGTCGTAAATGGCCAGAGTGCCGTCCAGGAACGCCACTGCTACCAAGGGCAACCTGATAAAAACAAAAAACGGGGAAAAAAAATATGATCACAGAACTTCTCAAATCTGCCTAAAGGGGAAACTGATCCTCTGTTTTTATGCAAACACCTCAGACGGGTTTTCAGTCAAAAACACGGGAGTTTTAGCTTCTTGTCTTTTTCACTTAAAATAGACTCTAGACTTCACTGATATGCTATGGCACCTTTAAAAGATGTGACTCTTCAATACTGAATTTAAAAAACGTTAAATGGGTAAAAACAAAACAAACAGGGACATATTACTCGACTGCAGAGGGTTTTTTAAGTGATGGGTAGTTTTTCTTCAAACATCAAAAACACAGGCAAACATAGGTTCACTGACATAACACAGGGCAGTCGTGTTGTTGACTTAATTAAAAGGCGGCAGCTGTCGAGAGTGAAATTCCCCCTTCAGGCGAACACTCCATATTCCAGTAGCTGAACGAAAGCTAACATAAAAACAAAGACTACTCACACATTACAGAATCCAACAGACTCCACAGAGTTAGAGCTCTGATCTTCCATTTGGTCTTTAGTGTCACTGCTGTCCATGGAGAAGGAGCACAGAACCTGACAGGACACATGAGAGGAGAACGGTTCTTTCTTTTAGAACTTTCCAGGGATCAAAATTAATTAATTGGCCAACTAACTACGGGAACTCTCTTCTTGAAAGTATTATGGATTTTATGACTTAAAATAGATGAATATCAAAACAGAGTGTCATTGGAGCCGATTGAATTTCGGCTTGGATTAACAGTGATTCCTCCACTACAGTGACTGGCAATGAATTCTCTGATCCTGCTTTCCAAGACACTCCTACGTTTTCCTCAGACACAGAAAACAAAGTGCTGCTATGTGCAACTGTAAAGGGATCCATTTGGATCATGAGAGAACCCAGCCCAAATCTCCGGTATGATGAGAGAACCCAGCCCAAATCTCCGGTCCGTGTTGGCGTTCTGGACTCACCTTCCCTGTGCTGGTGTTGATGAGCCTGGCCTGGCCGTCCACTGACCCGGTCAGCACCAGCGTCCCATCTTTATTACACTCCATAGATGTCAGCGCCCCCTGGTGGCCGTCACGACCTGAACAGAGAGAGGAGGTTTGCCCTCTCTTTGAGAACCAGCCGAGTGTTTTCTGCACTGAGACTGTGCTAATACAACATCGGCCAGAGCAACACGCCTACGTTTACTCACTAAGCTAACGCTCTCGTCCCCAGAGACTTTCCCTTATTACTTCCTGTGTCAAAAGTCACACACCACTAGAGGAGCCTTACGGTTAAGAGACATATGAGTGTTCAGGGCCACATTAGCACAGTGTGCTGTTTGTTCAGACACTATATGGAGAATCTGAGTGTGTTGGGAAACAGAGTGTTGTGTGTGCCTGCCTATGTGTCCCACATCTGTGTATATGTATATATATATATATATATCTTACATATAACACAGCAGAACCTGTCAATCAGTGATGTCATAATGAGGTGGAGCCTTACCCTTGATGACGTGAATGGTGTTCCCCTGTTTGAGGTCCCACAGACGGATACTCCCATCCTCATAGCCCACCATCGCCCTCTTTCCTGTCAATCAGAAATCATCACCATTCACTCTCTATCAACAATCATCGCTATTCACTCTCAGTCATTATACATCACCATTCACTATCAGTCATGATATATCTCCATTCGCTCTCAGTCATCATACATCTCCATTCACTCTCAGTCATCATATATCCCCATTCACTCTCAGTCATCATATATCCCCATTCACTCTCAGTCATCATATATCCCCATTCACTCTCAGTCATCATATATCCCCATTCACTCTCAGTCATCATATATCCCCATTCACTCTCAGTCATCATATATCTCCATTCACTCTCTGTCAGTAATCATCACCATTCACTCTCTGTTCATGCACTACGTGGCTATGAGGGTCTCAGCCAAAACCACTATGTGACAATAATGATTATAAAGCCTCTGATTGGCTGGGGAAGAGCAGAGCCCTGACTGATGGAGGTTCATTCAATTGGAGATGTCAAATGGTGATGTCATTAATGAGATCTCAAAGGTTGAAGAGACTGCTACACTGAATATATGTCATAAACATTACTACGCTAGTCGACATTTAGGTTCAAAATTCTCTTCAGCCACACGGCTGAGGTTCAGTCCTGTATCGGTGAAGCACTTACCATCAGGTAGGATCTTCCCGCTGGTTGACTGACAGCTGGGACCCTGGAAAGTTTTGCAGTCTCCGCCTGGTATCTTCCACATCCACACGTTGCCGTCGGTGGTACCTGCCAGCAAGACGGGGGCACACGGGTGCCACTCCAGCCACTGGCAAAGGGATGGGCACAACAGTTCAGTCAAATACATTAGATCAGCGGCAGTGTTTCCTATGGCAGTGTTTCCAGTCCTGCCTCTGAGAGTACACCCCTCAACCCACTATGCATCTCTCCCTGCTCTAATACACCTGATTCACTCGACATCACTTAACAAACCCGATTCACCCAACTTAACACACCTGATTCACACATCACTTAACACACCCGATTCACCCAACACACCCGATTCACCCAACATAACCTAACACACCTGAATCAACTATTCACCAATCCCCTAATCAGCTGTCGTGCGTGTGCGTGTGCGTGTGTGTGCAGGATGTGTTTTTGTTTTGTTTTGTTTTCCCATGTTTTAACGCATTAGCTTACAGACTCTGCTCTGACATCACAAACGTACAGATGGGATTAGTTGTGTGACGTAAACGTTGATTTGGTGGCTTAAACTCACCTCCAGGTCACCAACTTCAAACGACCACACCTCCTCTTTGGTCTCCACCTTCCACACTTTAATCACACCACTCATGTCTCCTGACGCCACCAGTTTTGAGTCATGGCTGAACATGGCACAAGTAACGGAGTCTTTGTGTCCTGACGTGTAAGGAAAAAAGAGAAATCAATCATTAAGCAAAATGGGCAAAAGGGGCACATTGCCTGAGCCATAAAAATCTGGGGGGGGGTTCTGACAAACCTGTGCATTCGAACAGCACTTCTCCGTCACTCACTCTCCAGACAAAAGCCTTGTCATCTTCACCGCCAGTGATCGCCAATGTGTTTGTCACAGGGTCCAAACTGACACAGAAGACAGACCCTTCGTTTCACAAACGACAAACACAAAACAGCATCACTGAGCTGGCGTAAGCATGTCCACTGAGAAAGTCGAGGGGAAAAAAAAGACATCGTTAATCACCACTGTGTTTGGAGAACGTGAGTTCGCTGTCATCCTGCTCAGCCTCCATCTCATCCTCCGTCTCCCATCCCTCGTTGTCCTCGCCAGGGTTTTCAGCAAAATCAACATCCTCCAAATCATCCGCTAACTCATCTACACACACACAAGTAAAAACAGTATCCATTTATTTCAATCTCTGATAGATTAAGTGTTTAAAACCGCAATAAACACTTACTCGAATTTTAACTTGTCGTATCGGGTGGTGTAACACATGGATAATCATTCAGATGGACGTTTAAATTTCCACAGTGTGAGCTGAGAGATGCATGAAACAACAATACAAAAGAGACTGTTGTTCTTACCAACCTGAACGCACCGTAAGGACGCACAAATAATCACGGCTGTCAGTGTTTACAATCCACGAGAGTCCAACAAACGCTTTACAGAAATTAGTCATTATCCTGAACAAAGGTGCACATCGTCAGTGTGCGTGAGTTTGACAGACTTGCTATGGACTCTTGCAGACTATGCACGGTATCATCCGAAGCAGTCCCAAAACAGACCGTCCTACAGAGTGTAACGATGTCGTTTTGGAAGTTATGAAGGTTGTGGATGACAAACAGTTCGTCCGCGTTTGAGATGAGATCTTAATTGACTAATTGGCTTGCTTACTATTCGGTTTCATTGGCTCTGACAGAGTAAATACCTCGCTGACTCACGCAGCAGTAAGCGAAATTATGGTTCGTAGCATGTTAGCCAACCAGCTAAACAACTGGCTGTCTATGTGGCCTGGACGAAAACCAAATAACAGTGCTTACCTGGGGTCTGTTCTGTGTCGTTCAAATCGATGACCTCGATTATCTCCTCATCTCCGTGTAGTTCTACGGGATTTTCCTCAGCGTTCTCCATAGATTCGGCTTTTATTTTCAGTCAAACGTTCCTTCAAAGACAGAATACAAACCAGAGACCAATCGACTGGGTAGCAATAGCTGCTTTAGCAAGTGGTCTGAATTAGTCTTTCTTTGAAAATTTAGCAAAATCCTTTCCGGGAAGTTTGTAAACAAACTAAACTCTTCGCGTTGATATATCTGACAATTACATAAAACAAACAAAATCTGAAAGTAGTGTCACAACATTTCGCAGCTCCATGTTTTTCACGTGTTAACTCACGGACACCACGCCGACGTTCTGACGTACAACTCATGATAGACCGACAGAACATCCAATCACCTCGAAGAAAACGATCCGAGCATTCACCAATCAACTTTTCTTATGAAGGTGGGACTTTTGAGACGGTCGTGGAGCTACAAACCGCAACGTCACTGCGTGTGTAAATTTGACAAGGGGGAGAGAGAGAGAGAGAGAGGAGAGAGAGAGGAGAGAAAGAGAACGCTGTTCACCTGTGTTACAATGCTGGAATCCAAAAGGCAAGCTTGATTTACTGATTTCTGACGGAGTCACTGAAGAAGCTTGCCTGCGATTACTGTCGAGCTTACTTTACATCTGTGCTCTCCGCTGATGTGCACACAGTTGTCACAGTTTTCATGCACAGCTACAGTATATAGCCAGTGTTTCAAGTGTAAATTTATCTAAGAAAACTCCGCATTTGAGGTACACCAGGCACTGCGCACATATATATCCCATGGCCTTTCTAGCCAGGAGGCACACATCTGTAACACATGACTTCAGTGTCTTTAATGTTTCGATGTTGTATTTAACTGACTTGAATTGGTTGGCAGTGTTTCCAAAGAATTGGGGGGGGGGGGGGGGGGGGGGGGGGGGGGGGGGGGGGGGGGGGGGGGGGGGGGGGGGGGGGGGGGGTGGCCAGGTAAAAGATATCTGGTAATAACATTTCTATTAACATTTTATTAACACATTTAACTTAATATTTCAACACCCCATTTAACTATACAACCAGACTCACCAGACTCCATACATTGCTGTGATAGTTTGCCTGGAGTCTTCTGATATTACAGTTTGAGATTTGGATGTGACTTCAGGCATTCTCACAGTCTATTACTTTTTGGAGTACGTTTTGGAATATTTACTGCAAATATAAATCCCACATTCCTGTCTCTCTCAGCTGTACCCTGTGCACTGTTCCACCTGGAGAAGCTTAACACTACAGGTTTGTTTGTACTGCAGGGTATGGAGTCCTTTTTGATTTACCCAGCACACACACACACAGGATTTCTACTGAACAGACACTCTCCTGATTCAGCCGTCCTAAACCCTGCTGAGCATGTGCAGAGGCTGGAACGAGAGCAGACACGAATGCACGTGTGTCAAAATCTGGTCCTGGAGGGCCAGGGTCCTGCCGGTTTTTGTTTTCACCTCTTAGTTACCTGTTGATTTTCACCTTGAAAACAGGTGTGCATGCTCTTCAGCGTGCAATCAGAGATTGTATTTAGTTGGTCGTCAAGAAAAACGGCAGGACCATGGCCGTCCAGGACTGGATTTTGACACCCTTGCACTAGTGAGTACCCCCCCCCCCCCCCCCCCCCCCCCCAGTTTGTTATTGGGAATCAAGACACTCAGAATGAGCAGACACCCCGAGACACTCAAAGTCAATTTATTGAACTATTCATCAAAAAGGAGAAGATGAGAGGCAGAAAAAATGTCATTCGGTGTCTGTGTCGTTTCAGTACAAAAGAAAAGAAGAAGTTGTTGAAGTGTGGGGGAAGCAGTGCTGGTTTTGCTCTAGTCCATTCTGGCTTTCAGGGTCCGTGTGGTGATCTTGTCCTTCTCACTGAGAAAAGAAAACCAGAGACTGGTGAAATACAGCACACACACACACACACACACACACGGCCAACTCTTACCACACGTCACCTCTTAGACCACCTCACCACGAACAAAGCCACACACACAAAACTGATAAGTTTACACATTTATTTAGCCGACGCTTTAAAAGCAGTGTTCGAGACAGAAGACAAACCAAGCATGTAGCCATTAGGCAGCTGTCTGCGGCCTAAGTGCTACTGCTAAGTTCAGTATTAGACCAGATACAAATGCAGGGAAAGTTGAAGGACAGTAACAGAGACAGATACAAGTGGGTCTATAATATAAACCCATGATATAAGCTACTGTCTACCTCTGGCGTAAAGTATCTGATATAACAAAGAGAAAATCTTGGTTTGAACACTCACATGACGTGCACGACGACACCCATTCCTGACACAGCGTCTCTGTCCACAGCGTTCAGCATGGCCTGGGAGATGGTCTCAAACAGGTCCTCTGGTTCCTGCACAGGTCACAGAGTAAGACAGACAGGGTCAGCTAACGCTAACAGAACTAATGAGGAAAAATGAGGAAGTTTCATCACTATGTCAAGGCGTTAACTGTATATTCCATATAATATATATAATATATATATACGTCTATCTCCAGATATCGCCATGTGTCACAGCTCTCAGCAGTCTAATAATGTCCTTACCATGTTTGGTTCCCATAGGGACTCACACATGCCGTACATCTGCTCTGAGCATGTGCCGCTGACCACAAAGTCCTCCGTCACCATGGGGCAGCCAATCAGGTCGAGGGAGCAGATAAAGGGTTCAAGCGTTTTGGGGTCCAGTCCAGCAATGACAGGCTCCACATAATAGGGCCCAAACCTGACACAGAGAAAAGCCTTTAGCTTCATAAGTTCACTGGTCGCCAAACAATTAGCAGCCTCTATCTGCTTCTGTGAACATGAATGTTAACAAGGCCTTGGTCACGTTCACGCCTCGAGCAGAGAGTCAAATTAATGACTGAAAAACAGGGCAAAGTTCAATAATTCTACCTAAGTCTGCAGATGCAGTGCTGTAGCGCTCAGACTACATCACATACTGCTCACCAGAGTAAATCAGTTTAGCTTCATGCTAACCAGCTACACAGTAAATCTTGCTGTCGTGTATTTTAAATCCTACTGTCAGTCTCTTCACGTCTTTCCCCGGTAGAGCAGAACAGAGCTGGGTGAACATAGGCAGAGTCAGGGCTCAGAGCCCTGCGGTGGGCAGGGAGCCTCCGGACACACTCACCTCCTCTCATACAGAAGGTTGGAGACCATGCTCATGAAGGTCTTGGGTTTGATCTGACGACCCTCCTTCAGCTCGTACAGGTTCAGACGGAACTTTAGCCTCTGAGATCTGAAACAACGAGAGTGGAGAACGCATAAAACGCCTGTCTGAGAGAAAACACACATCCCTCACAAGCCAGCAGCCCTGGACACAGAGTCACAGGAGGAGCATATATAACTGGTGTGGATAAACTGGCTGGTGACAGACTAAACCAGTCAGAGCAGCGGTCTACAGAAAGAGACGAGCGATGAGATGTCCCGTCGCACTCACACAGTCTGGACGTCGGTGGCAAGGCCGGCCAGGCCGATGTAGAGTCTATCTCCCATTGGGAAGATCTTCTGAAAGTCAGTGGTAACCATCTGTGCCTGAACTCCAAACCTCCTGTCTGCTGCTATGGCAACGCAGTCCTTTCCCCTCATCGCCATGACGGCGCCGCCGTTATATGACATAATAGACTGTAAACAGAGAGAAGAGTTTGATCGTTTACAGAATATTAATAAAATTGTGCAAAATAAACACAAAAATGACAAACAGTGAAGCATAAACACACGAACAGACACAGGCGACCAAAATGCTTTTCCTGCTCATGCAGTTTTGCATAGACCAAAAGGGTATCAGTCCAGACTCTGTATGTTTATGGTGGAGAACTTTGTGCAGAGAAAGACCATTGTTATGCTTTTTGCGACTTTAAACAGGCCAGCAGCTTGGTGCTGGTCCCTGATTACATATGGTTCAGGGTTTGAGTGTCGGTCTAAACAGGTATGGGATGGAATAACAGAAGCTAACACAAGTGGAGGAATGGAGGTGCCATTGCTGAGGCATTTTCAATGCATTTGTCTTTCTGAATATTTTTCGGCATATGGCTGTCTACGATCCTCCTTTTAAAAAAAATTGTTAATATGATTAATTTCATATGGGAAACAAACTATTGACATCATTGAAACTGTTACACAATTGATCTCTCCCTTGTACACAAATAAAATCGCAACAGTTTATCTAGTTGTGGAGGTTTGGCACATCTGCTTTACTTCTGATGGTTCTGTCCGTAATCGGATATTTAAGACACAGCTTCATCACTTTAACTCTCAGGTCTGTGGTGTTTGAACATCTAAGGCCTGCGTAAACCCCACTTTCATAATGATAATGAAAAATGGTAACGATGACAAATTAGTTATCGTATCTCTGTTTTTCACTGAACTCTGGCTAAACACTGGTGTTTCTATCACTAAGAATCAGCCGATTTCATAAACTGAAGTTTACTTTCGATTTAGCCTTTTGACAATCTACGGCGCACAGGTTGCTAGCTTTAAATGCGATCCCCGCAAGAACAGCTTACTAGCGTGTGATGCTAAGAGTTTTATAACGTTAACTAACTTAGCTGCTGGACCACTCACAGTCACCCTCACAGTCTACCACATTGCTTAATTTGAACAGTTTCTTGTAAATAAAAACTCAGTCTATTGAAGACACAGTGACAAAGCAATATGTGTACAGGCTACTGAATGCATGAGCTAGCTAACCGCTATGATGAGCAAACCAGTTAGCCGTGCACAGATCACGCTTTGTTAAGATTGAATTAATCTGAAATAAAAGGCGCTTTCTTACCATGGTGGATTAGTTAGGTGTTGTGATCAACACGGTAAAAAATAAAAACTACAGAATGAGCCAGAGAAAGCTTTGCGCTCTGACTCCTCACTCTTCACACAGTGACTTAACGATTTCCTTTGGGTTCCAGTTAGTTGTTGTTCCTATGTCGTCACATCCTCTCTTAGACAAAGCCCGAACGAACATACAAGACGTTAGCGCCGCTTACTGTGCTGGCATGGAAAACCTCCATTTTCGCCTAATTGTTCACTACACAATCTGAAAAAATCTAAATGTTAAGCAAACTCTAGTGGACACAGATTAAAAAAACTAAAATAAGATGCCACAATCAGCAGTTAATAAAGATAATGTCTAATTCTGTGTTTGTAAGGCTTTCCTCAACCAGAAATGCATTTGGACCGGAAAACACATCTTTCCACTAAATTGCCAAGTGTTCTACAACAATTCTGTGTCAAACAGTTTTAAAAATAAAACTGCCAAAGAAATAATTTTGAAAGTACATAGGCTAACAAAACATGCAGTAAATAGGTTTTCCTGGTGTAAAAAAAGACAAAAAAAGACAAAAAAGTGATTTTTACGGATGTATTTAAACACAGTCACACATAATGGTTAACAAGATTAACATAGAAAACTTCTGCTTAAACAATTGATTATGAGTTTGTGATATAGTGTCTTACACATGAGGGACAAACATTTGAAACATCTGAGATATTTAGAGAAATGCCCACAGTGATAGAGCGATAGAGTTTCAGTAGACACGAGCCTAAAACTCTGTGTATGTTAAGAGTGTTTAAAAACATTTCCACCACAGGAAACTCTTCATCTGGACCAGTTTAAAAGTTGCCCACATTTCAACAGACATCATCTGCTTTGACACCTCACAGTGGCACTGAGGAAATATGTCACAATAAAGCAATTAGACACAATGAAGACACCAATATATTAATTTATCACATGAGGTACATATATTTGAAAATAATATGCAAATATAATATTTCCTTAGATAATATGCTATTGTTACGCTCTCACATGGTTAAATATATTAATGTAAAATAAATATATTCCATATCTGAGGATAATATGTTGTACTTAATAAACTTTATATTAGACATCTCTTTACCCTTATAGAACAGTTTTCATTTAAATTCTAAAGAGAGGCACATCACAACATTAAAGTATCATATAGTTTAAAAATCTCTGCACAACAGACTTTTCCAGATCTTACAACTGCACATCTATGGTCTTTCTGTTCATAATTCTTGACATTAAAATATGTCTCTGGGACTATTGTTTGTCTCATCATCAGGACACCACTGTGCAGAACACAGTTAAAATAAGAGCAGTTTAGTATGGCTCCTCCCCCCAAGCCATGCTATTGGCTCAATCAGATTATCTGCCTTCAGCCAATAAAAATCCATTCTGAGAAAATACATTAACTCTGTCTTCCACTTACTTAATTACACCTCACCCTCTCTGCGCGTAACACGGTTTTTTTGTTTTTTGTTAGGATCATATCTATCGAGAACTGGCTCCCCACACATGCAGTGTTACTCAGCCAATAATTCTCACTCCTCTTAACCCCAAACGTCATAGGTCAGTGTTCCTGCAAGAAAAAGACTTCCCTGTCTCCCATAGCAACATGCTGCCTGTAGAGGAGAACAGGCTGTCTGAATCAGCGTAATCTTACCAGCTCTACAATTTTTGCAAACTATATTTTTCCATAACCCAGTATCCTGAGGGCTTTAATGGAGTTGATGTATACTCGCTAAAGTGTTCACTACAGTGTGTCGCATGATAGGGTTTGAAGAAGAGCTTTTCTGTGAAATTTCTCAAACCATTTCCACACTTCGGAAAACGCTGAGATTTTTTTCCGGAGTTCTGAGATAGTTTGAGAAACGTCAGAAAATGTAAAAAAAAAAAAAAAAAAGGAGGGGGGGGGGTTATATTTGAGAGACTAATTCCGGTGAGCGCAGAGTACAGAGGTCCAGACAGAGGGGTGAGACAGTGGGACAGACAGTCACTCCAGCATTTCCACCAGATAAACGACCTTATAAACCAGTCCTCCTCAGACGTGAGACTCGTCTAAGTCCAGGTCCACCGGGGAGATGGGGGAGGTGGAGAGGATGGGGGAGAGCAGGGAGGACAGGAGGGGGTTCTCCGTGCCGTTGTCTTCGCTGATGTGGAGGACGGTGTCTGGGTACTGGAGGAGCCCAGACGTCTCCTCGTCTTCTGGGCTCTCGCTGATCTGGGGCGCCTCCAACCTCGCCGCCGTCCCCAGCACGGGGAGGGGCGGAGGAAGCGGAGAACAGGAGCCATACGGGGGTGTGGAGCCTGAGGGGGTGGGAGAGGGGCTGCTTCGTATGGACCCCGGTTCTTTCTTCACCTTGCCTTCAGTGATGGTGGAGATCTAGAACAAACACAAACACACTTAGACATGTCCCTCTGAGAACTCTTACGTTCCTCTGCTGGTGTGGCCCTACAGGGAAAATAAACAGCGGAGAACAGACAGGAACCAACTCTCTGATCACTAGCAGCCAGCAGAGGGCGGTTTTCTAGACTTGGAAATATAATATGTAATATAATATGTTAGAGATTACAGGTTGACCCACCTGTGGATGGGCGGGGCTATGGCGCTCCGTTTTCACAGCTGACGACGGCTCTGAGGGACCACCGCCAGGTGACACCGGGATGGTACTGGTCTTCTGTCCCTCAGACAGACTGGGGACAGTGGGTGAGGGGGACTTTCCGGAACCTTCTGGCTGCGTCTCGGTAAAAGTGACCGACCGCTTTTGGTCATGAGCTGAGACAGAGAGATCAGAGTTACTATGCAGACGCTGATTTAAAGTGTAACCCTTTAGTTAGAAGAGTCACTGCTCCTTTTAAAATGCCTTCTCTGCACGTCCACATCCATCTTCCATCTCATCAGTACATCAGCCTCGTCTGGGCCAAGTTTGGTCCTTTTCTGGCCTTGTTAGGACTACTTTTACAATGAACTGTGTAAACACACACACACACACACACGTACACACGTACACATGTACACACACACACACACACACACATACTGAGGATTTTGCCTTTGGGTTGAATGCTTCTGCGGGTGGTGGAGAGTCTGGCTCCGGCTCGACCTCGTGTTTCATCCTGGACTCTCTGGATGGACAGCAGAGGGCGCCGAAGCTACAGCGGCAGGAGGAGAAAATTCAAAACTTCTTTTGATTTCAATAAAAAAAACCCTTCCAATCCTGATCCTTTAACAGCTGTGACACATGTAACTGATTAAGAATGTTAGAATGTACATATAACAGCATCTCACTCATAAAACCTTTCATGAGTGAGATATTTTTTTAAGACTTTTTTTTTTCTGACGCGTTGTATCAGACAACCGGGTTATAACACATGACATAACTAGCCACTGCAACCCTTTGAGTAAGAGTTATACAACAACCCCACTCAGAAGGCAGTTCAATTTTTACCCAGAGTTCCCTTCCTAACCTGTCTCAGGCCTCTCTTTCGACCCAGCGGTGGCTGAATGAGCAGGTTCTGCTGTCCCGGTTCACTCTGGACGCTGGCCACCCTGCAGAACACGGCAGAAACAGCAAACACAGACAAGCCAGGAGTGAAGCAGACCACCACTGCAGACCTGAACACACTCCCAGTTTAACATCTCCTGATGCACAGGAGACTTCAGTGGGAATGCGTCCAGGGAATCTTCGCCCTCACCCCTCATAAAACACGTTTACACTTTACCCCGATTAAGAAACACATCCACAAAGACGAGTCGTGAAGCCATGAATTACAGGTCAGGCCTGCAATGTCATCTGTTTAAACAGAGAGGATTATGGGAGCTGATATGGCAGCATACAGACACAGGAAACCACAGATAGACGTATGATAAAACCCCTATATGTTTACATATCCATAACACTGTAAGAAACGTGATCTGACACAACACACAATACTGATTAGTGTCACTGTGACTCCAGACACTCAGCACAACGAGCAGACTGCACACTGACCCACCATTACAAATACTACATCAAATGTTCAAAATCATGTTTATGCCAGTTTTATCTTAGTATCTCTGTTCATGTCAGTGAGATTTATGTCTCGTTTCCAGCAGGACAGACACCTGAACTCCTGAACTGTTTTATTCGGGGGTCAGGACGGGCGAATTAGCTCAGCCTGCCAGCGCCACTTTGGGCCTTAGAGAGGAAACATTTGACTGACAGTTTTCAAACTGGCATTGCCCTGATCACCAGCTGCCACTCCAGACTCCCATGCCCCACAGATTGGCACCCCAGAAAGGAACTCCAATTTGAGCAGTGTGTGAGAAACAGTAAAGCCTGGAACACGTATGGACACCGATGGGTTACCAGGGAGTCACAGCGGAATGGCATGAGTTCCCACACAGCTACGTATGCTGACGAGGCACCGACACCTAGCCCCGCCCCCAGGCCCACCCCCCAGCCCCCCCGACCACCACTCACAGACACTAGTGCGCCAGAGCCGAACAAAGAAAAAGAATCAGAGGAAAGAAAGAAAGAAAGAAAGAGAGAAAGAGAGAAAGAGGAAAACAGAGGAGGAGACCAGAGCGGTTTTATTTTGGATGTGATGGAGAGGGAAAGGAGGAGAGGGGGGAGGAGGGGTCCCCTCTCCCCGCACACAGACGGTGACACACTCGGGACACAGGGCTGTGAACACTGTACCTAGACAGGACCCCCTCCTCCATCATGCCCTTGGCCTCCTCTAGAACATTCGGTTCACTGTGGGGGAATTGGGGCAGGGGAGAGAAGGGGTTAGAGAGGAGAACCATGCAAACGCTGGACCACGCTCCTCCTTCATCAAAAGGAGAGAGGAGGTTTTGTCAGGCTTATATCATTATACATGCAGATACACAGAGGTGTAAGTAACTGAAATGCATATACACAGAGGTGTGAGTAACTGAAAATAATGTAATTACTGACTTCTCTACGACTGGCTGACCGATCAGTGCGAGTATTATCGTTATGTCAAGACATGACATGATGTTATAGTAGATGCAATAATAATTCAGACTCAGTATATGAACCAAAATGTTGATTTCTACTGTCAGAAACCAACAGATCCTGGTGAGTCTGATGGCTATTTAATGCTCTTGTTGTAACAGATCCTTTAGATGAATTGTTCTGATAAAATAATTCCTTTTGACCAATTCTTTTTCATTTATGTCCAGACCTATCAAATGAAACTTGCGTTTATTCATTTAACACACTTCTGCACTGCTATGCGGCCCAAAGAAAATAACCAACGTCTACAATGCAATTTTAAAAGAAAATACGCTGAGTAAAAGTCATAGATCAAAGCATGTGCAGGTCTAAATGTCATAATCCCACTGCTAATTCATTATCAAACGTTAACCTCAATTTGTGATCAAAGAGGAAATTAAAAAAACATGTTTGAGTGTATGTATCTTTATCGGTGTATCTGTGCCTTCTATGTGTGTGTGTGTGTGTGTGTGTGTGCGTGTGTGTGAAAATCTGTGTGTAAATCTCTGTATTTGTGGAATGCGGCACAGGTGAATGCTTTTGTTTCTTTGGAAAGACACAGAGATGCTGTCAGGTCAGGGGGCAGCTTCCCGGCAGGAGAACCAGACTCTGAATAAAGTTTAATGGTCATTTCATTAAAGCTGTAGGAGCAGAGAGCAGGGACAGAAGCAGCACTGATGTGAATGTGAATGTGCTGCAGTTCGACACACATCAGGGAGGAGCCGTAAAAACATCCACGTGCGCAGGGCCAGCTTTGGCCTCTGGATGCTCCTTCAGTCACACAACTCAATGGGAAATTCCGCTGCACCCTTAACGAGTCTTCATATCGAGCTAAACGGCTCAGAGATGTGTGTGATCGGTGTGTTACCATGTGACTCCACTCTTCCCAGTGTGAGTGGATCTGAGAGAGCGGTTAGCGCGTGTGTGAAACCAGTGCAGACTGGGGACGAGGGAGGGCTCGGTGTACCTGTGACTGGGAAGCATGGTGCTCCTGCTGGGCTCGGGCTGCGTCGTCGCCGCCCCGGTGGCGTGACTGGAGAAACGGCGGTGGGCGATGACGCTGGGGAAGAAGGCTTCATGTTCACTTACCACACTGGGTATACTCATAGAGTCATCTTCACCGGACAGAGAGAGAGAGAGACAGGCAGGGAGAGAGACAGGAAGAGAGAGAGAGAGAGAGAGAGAGAGAGAGAGAGAGAGAGGCAGGGAGAGAGACAGGGAGAGAGAGACAGGGAGAGAGAGAGACAGGCAGAGAGAGAGAGACAGTTTACACTTAAAACAATCTTTAATGCTCAGTCATTTAATTAATTATACAACAAAATACCTACTACAAATTACTTGATAGAAACAGTCAATAAAAACACAGCTGAGGGAGAAAAACGGAGGAAGAGGAAGAACTAGAGACAGATTCACCAAGACTAATTCTACAAGTCTTCAGTCCGTCAGAGAATCGAGTTTCTTTGGTTCTGTAAGAGACTCGAGTTTCTTTGGTTCTGTCAGAGACTCGAGTTTCTTTGGTTCTGTGTGAGAATCGAGTTTCTTTGGTTCTGTAAGAGAATTGGGTTTCTTTGGTTCTGTCAGAGACTCGAGTCTCTTTGGTTCTGTCAGAGACTTGAGTTTCTTTGGTTCTGTAAGAGACTCGAGTTTCTCGTGTTCTGTGTGAGAATCGAGTTTCTTTGGTTCTGTCAGAGAATCGGGTTTCTTGGTGCTGTGTGAGATTCGAGTTTCTCGTGTTCTGCGTGGGAGCGTGAACAGGCGTGTGAGCCCAGGGTGAGGAGAAGAGTAAAGCTGGACTAACTCTCTTCCTCATCCTCGTCCGTGCGACTGAGCGTGTCCTGGGAAGGCTGGCGTGACGGTTGGCTGTCCTGTTCCCACACCGTTCCCGTGCCCGTGTTTGACCGTGACATCGTGGCCAGACTCAGCCGGTACGCCGAAGTGGATGTCCCCACCGTGCTAATGGAGGTCTTCCCCTGATAGGCTACAGGTGGAGCAAGCAAACAGTCTAAACATCAGTCGACGCAAAACATCAGTCATTACA